>NC_061118.1:114919985-114988397 GCF_002878395.1 Capsicum annuum
TGGTAGGCTGAGTGGCATACCCCAGCCTAAGAGATCCTGTAAATGGTCAATATAATTTATTCCAACATAATTAATTCTAATATAACTTATTTTCAAATTAAACAACCCTTTAATTAAAAAGACTAGCCCATCTTAAACCATTTGATTCTCCGTCCACTAGGAAAGGGTTGAGTTGGTTGTGCTAGCCCATTTTAACAGCTACATTGGCAAGCACAAATACAAGCTTAAATGACGTAGTTGTGTCCTATCAAAATCCTACTGTCCCCATTGCTGGATCATCGTGTCGAAATCTGTATAATCCTCTTGCTTTCTTGTCAACATTTCCCTGTTTTTTTCAACTGTTTTAATCGATCTATATGAAATATATCTCCACAACAAAAAGCTCATCTCAAATACCCCATTCTTCTCTATCTCATCTCAATTCACATGAATAATCGCCTACATAGCGAGTAGCGAGTAACAATGGAAGACAAAGACACAGAGCTGCTGTGTAAAGTCACCGCCAACCATCTTTTCTTAGCTCAATTTGAACCATTTCGAGCCACTTTACGGAGTCTTCGTGCTCGAAATCCTGAACTTTCTCGATCAATTCTTCAAACAATCGTTGCGAATGGCGGAAGATTCGATTCCATTATTTGGTCTCACTCTTGTCCTTCTCCTGAACTTCTCACTTTTCTATGTACCCTTGAACTTCTCCACTTTAATGAACCTACTTCCCAGCTTTGGTCTTTTGATGCCGATGCACTTAAATTAAGGGCTGAATTCTGTTTGTACATACAGAATGTGATTTCAAGGGTTTCGGAAAGGATTGAGGGTTTGAAATTGGATGTCGAAAATGGAGAGGTTTCGGGTGTTAATGAGGATTTGAAGGGTTTAAGTGAAAGTTCGAGGGTTTTGGTGAAGATTTCTGACATGGGGTTGAGGCGATTGAGGCCAGATTTAATTGAAATGGATGATTTTATGGAGAGTGAGAGGAATTCAAGGGGAGATATTGTAATGGAGGAAGGGGAAATAATGTGTTCGAGGAGAGTATTTCTTGAAAATGCTGAGATTTTTGATGTTCTGTCTTTAAATATAGAGAAGCAAGTTGGTTGGATTGAGAATGAGGATTCAGATATGGCGATTACAGTCAGGACGGCAGTCAAGCATAAGGAGGTTGAGGATAAGGTGCTTAAATCGCTGCAAAAATGCATTCAAATTGCTCATTTGGATGCTATGGGAGAATGTCTAATGAATAATGATGTGGATGGAGCTGTTTCACATATTCGATTTCTACATTTGAATTATGGTGTCAATGAGGAGGAATATCGGTATGCAGAGTCATGGTTTTATTAGATTGTTATTTGACAAGATTTATGCTTTAATTAGTTAAGTTTGTTCAATATCATTATTACCTAGTAAGTAAATTGTGTGACTAGTACTTGAGGTTTGTAAGTTCATTATTCTATGATTGCTGAAATATGAAATGCCTAGTTGAGTGTTAGAAGTTACTTTGCATGAAAGTGAAGCAAATTAAAATGGTTTGTTGGAAGTTGTTACTATCTTGGATCCATTTTGATTGATCGTGGATGACTTTCACTAAGATCTAGGAGTAAATTGGTTGAACGGATTACTGTTTTTGAGTTTGATAGATAAGAGTTCAAAATAATACTAGCAGTTAACCCTTACATTTTTTTTTAAAAAAAAGACGTTCAAAAGTGAGACGCAAACAGGGTTCAGAATCCTACGGAAGTGACAAACGCGTGACAAACGCTGGGGGATTTCTTCTCATATGTGATCTGCCTAAGCTTTAGTTGGTCTGCCTAAGGCTTAGTTGGTGAAATAGTCAAGATGTGTACGGGCTGGGCCGGACAACATTGTTATGAAAAAAGAAGATAGTCACATTAAGTTTGAAATTATCAGGAAGTTGTATTCTTTATATTAATCTACATTGTTCAGGAGAACACAAGTTTCCATTTCGAAGAAAAAAGGTATTTTTGGATTGGTCTAAAGTAGAAAGCAGGTCAATTAAAATGAGAAGAAGGGATTCATACTTACAAAGGTGAACCTAGATAAGCTAGTTACCTTATTAAGAGACAGTAGCACATCAACGTATTAGTTTGATTCAAAATTTACTTCATTGCTACAAATGCTTAATAAAGACTGCTTTTGGATAAAGCACATTTCTGATATGAAGATTTCCATTTTTATTAGAACTACTGTTCTTTGTAGTGTTTTCTTCCATGCCACTGAACTTCAGGACTGAATAGGCAGTACAGATTTGAATGAACATGACCATATGTTTTTCCTCAAATATTATTAGTTCTGTCCTCAGCTAATGCCAATCAACATGTTGATTTTCTAATTTATGGTCAACTTTCTCTTAATGTACTAGAAGAAACAAAAAATATGTATATCATGTTTCTGCCATCATGAAGATGGAGGACATTGGAAAAAGTATTTTTTAACCACCTTTTCAATATAACTGTATGGTTAGTGTTTGACGTGCTTGTTACTTGGTGTTCAATTTATTTCGTTTGCCATTCTTGCCTCTGTTTCATTATTATAATCTTGATTCTGTTTTTATCTAGCGTGGTCTCAAAAGATCTACTCAGGAGGGTGTTACCTGGGAAGGATGACTATGGAGATGCCTGGCGTGACATGCGAGACAAATTCTTGTCTGTTTATGGGGAAGCAGTTTCATCTCGTTGTACACCTCTTGTTAAGATGATACAGGTGGTGATGATAATTCTTGCCAAAAGTATGCTTGCTGCTGAATGTTATTTTTTCATGGCATTCTCACAAATAAACTTTTTGCAGCCCACAATATCTGAGATTATTTGATTACTTTGATGCTGTTTGCTTAATGGTTTCTTAATAATGTGCTTTCTTTTAAATCTTTGCTTGGGTGCATCTAAAGGAGTTGCATAGTGGTTAATGAAGCAGGATTTGACCATGGGAAACTGCTGTTCAAATTTTAGCAAAGACAAAAAATAATACGTGTTGTTGTTGGTCTCCCAAGGCCCCACATTGGGACTACACTCAATATGTTGTTGCTATAGTTGTACAAAAAATTATAGGTATCCTTTTCTTTTCTATCTAAACTTTGGTGAAAATAGTTTCCCTATACCTTTTCTTGTGGGAGATAGTATATAACCAGTCGGTTAGTCAATGTGCATGAAAGCGGGCCCAAACACCTTGTCGTGAAACAAGAATCTTTGGGTTGTTATTTTCCCCCCCTTCATCGCTCTAATTAGGTCTACTAAATGCTTGGTTATGTTCAAATCCTCTTTAAGAGGTAATTAAATACCACAAAGTTAAGCATCACTCCAATTGCTCTTTTCCTACAAAGGTTGACCTTGTACCTATTTTCGTTTGTCCGAAAAAATTTGACATCTTTCCTTTAATGAATTTAAATTTTTTACTCTTAACTACTAATTTGTGTTGTTTAAAATTTGAGTTGGCATTTTATCAACTACCAGTTTGACCTTTTTTCCACTTGAAGTCAATATTTTTAACATCACAAGGTTAACTGCAATAATTTTTAAATTTTTTTACTCTTAATGCTTGTTCATTGGGCTGAAGGGAGTAATTAGACGCCTTGTGATGTCTTAGAAAGATAATTAATCTCACCAATAGTAAGAGTTACAAAAAAAAGGATTTTTAAGGTTGGAGATGGTAACAACGACAACGACAACGACAACAGCATACCCAATGTAGTCCCACAAAGTGAGGTCTAAGGGGGACAGAGTGTACGCAGACTTCACCTCTACCTCGAAGGTGAGGTAGAGAGACTGTTTCTGATAGACCCCGACTCAAGACAAAAACAATCTAGAAAAAGAAGTAATGAAAGTATATGTTGGGGATGGTAGTAAGATTAGTTTTTGGGTTCATAAGTGGTGTCCGGAGTATGAGTTAAGGGCAGCCTTCCCGAACATCTGCCGTGTTTCCTGTTAAAGAGAGATAATGGTGCAACAATTCACAGATGTCTTGAAGGGGTTATCTATTGGAACATAAGATTTAGAAGGAACCTTTAGGATTGGGTGATGAGAGATTTCACATTTTGATTGAGCTTTTGTATGGGCTAGGAATTCCTAACAACTTATTGGATGTATGGAGGTAGAGGGAGGGGGAGAGTGGTGATGACTTATTCACTGTTAGCTCTTATTATAAGAAGTTACTAGTGAGAGATGCATGTATCTTCCTTCATGACTCTATTTGGGTTCCTAGAGCATTGAGGAAGATATGCTTCTCTGTTTAGTTGGTGGCAAGACTGGTTTTAACAACAAAAAACTTGAAGAAAAGGAGGATCACTTATGTCAGTTGATGCTTTTGGTGTAAGAGTGCAGTCGAGAATGTTGATCATCTTTTGTTACATTGTAGGGTCGTCAATCGGTTATGCAGGGTGACCCTAAATTTGTTTCAGATGCAGTGGGTGATGCCGGGCACAATGAAGGAGGTTTTGCAAAGTTGGACTCATAGGAGGGGGAAGAGAAGTTGGACTCATAGAAGGAGGAAGAGAAATCCTTTGGGTCATTTGGAAAGACAGAAATATGAGGGCATTTGCAGGAGTGGAGTATGAGTTTGTAAAGTTGCAAAGTGGTGTTTTGTTTCTAAGTTCCGTTTGGTCTACTTACTAAGCCTCTACTTTTATAGAAGAGTCATTGGCTTGAGCTTTGGGGTGCTCCCTTTCAAGGTCTCAAGTTCGATACCTATTTGGTGCAAACAATTTCTGAGAGCCATCGGACGGGGTAAAACCTTGAATTACCCGTGGTGCACTTGCGGGAAACTCCTTGCCGAGGGCCTGTGCACCCTCGGGATTAGTCGGGGCTCGAAGAGTCTCGGACACCTGGTGCAAGTAAAAAAAAAACCCTCTATTTTTATAGAGGATTGAATCTTTTTTGTTGAGAACCATATTTTGTTGTAGGTTTTCTTTTTTTTAGTATACGGCTTGTATGTGGTATTCCGCAATTGTTGTTAAAATTATTTACCTTATAAAATAAGAGTTACCAAGAAAAGGACAACATATCACCAATTATGAAATTACAACTCATAATTAGCTGAGTAATAGTGCTGTCTGTTGGCCAGAAATATTGAAAATGAAGCTTTATTTATTTATTTTTTGACAAGGTAAATAAGTTTATTAACATTTTGGGGGAACCCCGTATACATATATCAAAAGGAGAGAACCTACAACAAAATACGATTCTCAACAAAAGAGTTTCATTCCTCTATACAAATGGGACCAAATGGGACCTCACAAGTACACTAAAAGTAAACTAGATACAAAACATTACTTTTTAATTTTGCGAAATCAAGTTCTACTCCTTCTAAAGCCCTCCCATTCCCCTCTCTCCAAATGACCCACATGACTACCAAAGGGCAACGCTCTATGCTCAATATGATTCTCCACAAACTCCTTCTGATCCCCTAAGCAAAGGAGCTTTTTATTTACACCAAAAGAAAATAAGGGAGCGGAGGCTAGTCCTCAACTGCAAGAAACTCGACTCTACGCTTTCAAAAGCTTTTTTATTTCTCTCTTCCCAAACTACCCACATTAATGCAATTGGATCCTTGTTCCAGGCCCATCGTCTTCTCCTTTCTCTCCTATTCTTCCAAATAAGCATCAAATCTTTCACAGTTCTTGGCATTACAAAAGAAGTGTGAAACCACCTAAACATATCCCACCATAATCTCATGGTAAGCCTGCAATGTGGGAGGAGGTAATTCACATCCTCGCCCGTCTCCTTGCACATAAAGCACCAACTAACTTAGACAACCTTTTGTTTTCTATGATTTTCCGCTGTCAAAATCACCCCTCTAGTGGCTAGCCAAGTAAAAAAGCATACCTTATTTGGGAAGAGTCCATATAACATTACATGGGAACTCAACCTCTTCTCTAACCAAAATTTTCTCATAGAAAGACTTCAAAGGCCATGACTTCCAAGATGCCACAACCACACATCAGGATTATCCACCAGATTGATTTGCCTATGGAGTAAGTCTATCAATCTTTGAAACTCACCCTCTTCCTAGTCCTGAAAATCTCTTTTATATCTCAAATCCCAAAAAGTCTCCACCTTGTAGCCTCCTAATTTGTTGAATTGTCAAGTCTTGTTGACACTTGACAAGATATCCCATACAAACTATGGAATTGATCTTTCAAAATTATATTCCCACACCATTTATGCCCCAAAAAATTTACTCTCCTCCCATCTCCGACCTTGAATGAGATATTTTCCACAAAATAATCCCACCCCTTCATAATATTTCTCCATAAACCATATCCGAATGATAACAATATCTTTAGTTTTTCAATCCCCATCCTTAATCCTATATTTATCACCTATCACCCCCTCCATAAAGCTTGTACGTCCATCATTCATTTTCCCAATGAAGCTTTATTGAAGTCTTTCCAATCTTTCAATCACCTTGCTAGGGGCCTGCACAAGTTACATGAAATATGTAGGCATTCTAGAAAGAGTGCTCTTGATCAAAACTTCCTTTTCCCTATTCGACAGATACCCTTTTTGCCATTCTGCTAGTCATTTCTCGACTATCTCAATCATTGGATTACACACTGCGAGATCTTTGCTAGAAGCTCCCAAAGGTAGTCCCAGATATATAGTATATCTTGCAATTCAAGATATATAGTAGACTACCACCTTGCAATTCAAGACATGCGCACTTTCCACAATATTATTAACTACTCTCACAGGTGTGACTTGTCATTTACTAAGGTTGATCTTTAAGCCCAACACAACCTGAAACCATATGAGGATCTTTCTCAAAACATCTAATTGGCCCACATTCGCATCACAAAAGACCAAAGTATCATCTGCAAACAACTGATGTGTAACTGTCACGTTACTCTGCCCTTTAAATAACCTCTAAATGAAGTATCAAAGCCCTTCAAAAGACCACCTCCACCGACTGCTCTGTCCATCATCTTGTTCAAAGCTTCCATTACCAAAATGAAAAGCATTGGAGATAAAGGATCCCTTTGTCTCAAGTCTCTCAAACTCCCAAAGAAACCACAGAGGCTTTCGTTTACCAATCAAGAGAATCTGGCAGAAGAAATAGATAACTTGATCAATCTCCTCCATTTATCTCGAAAGCCCATGTTCATCAAAATGTAGTCCAAGAAATCCCAATTAACATATGATCATACGCTTTCTCAAGATCCAGCTTACATAAAATTCCTGGTTCACCTTTCTTCTTCCTGGAATCAACCACCTCATTTCCTACCAACGCTGCATCTAGTATCTGTCTTCCCTCAAAAGCATTTTGAGATAGGACACTGTCTTGTCCTAGACCTTCTTAAGTCCGTTAGAATTCACCTTAGATATGATCTTATAGATGCTTCCTACTAGACTAATAGGTCTCTAATCCCTTATACTCGTCGCCCCTTCATTCTTTGGCACAATGGTGATGAAAGAAGCATTCAAACTTTTCTCAAAACTCTCCACTTTCTTGGTATTCCACTATGGTCTCCAACACCTCACCTTTGACTATCCCCCAACACTGTTGGAAAAAAAGCTAAAGTGAATTCATCCGGTCCTGAAGCCTTATTCCCTGCACAACCCTGCATCGCTTCCCACACCTCATCTTCCCTTGTAGCCCTTTCCAGCCACTGCCCCATTCCCTCCCCTATTTGACTAAAAGCTAGCCCACCCAGATTTGGTCTCTGCATGACTTCTTCCTTAAAAGAGTTCATAGAACCCCACAATGGCACCCTTCACCTTTCCACCCCCTTAAAAACCACTCCGTTCACATTTACAAACTCTATGAAATCTCTCTTCCTATTTGTTGCCGCCACTCTATGAAACAATTTTGTTTTGTATTTGAATCCCCCTTTTTAAGCCACAACACCATCGATTTTTATCTCTTAACTTGTTTCTTGAGCGACCGTTGGAGTGGCAATCTCAGTCTTCGCCTCCTCTTTCCTAATTCTCTCCCTTTCTTCTAACTCCCTCAACCCTTCTGCATGCTCTATTTCGCCCACCTCATTTATTAACTCCCTTATCTTAACTTCAACCCTCCCAAACACCCCCTTGTTCCACCTCCTTATATCTCCCTTCAACATTTTCAACTTGCTAGCAAGTCGGAAAGAAGGTGTGCCAGAAACTTCATACCTATTCCACCACTCACTTTATCCACAAAATTTGGTGCTCTAAACTGCATGTTCTCAAAGCTGAATGGAATGCGCAAACTCCTTCTTCTTCCATCTAGTAAAATAGGCGTATGATCTGATATCAGTCTAGGTAAAGGAACTTGCAACATATCTGGGACCAACTCTTCCCAATCGGTGGACACTGGGAATCTATCAAGTCTAGACTTTGATGCAGAATCACCTGCTGCCTGTCAAAGTACGAACAATAAGACCTTTATCATCAATAAACTCTGTGAATTGCTCCATCGCCCTGGATATCACACTGGAATCCACCCTTTGCCTCTGGAAATCTTGTAGTGTTAAAATCCCCTCCTAACACCCAAGGGGCCTCCCTTCCTGCCATAATAGTGGACATCTCTTCCCAAAAACTTTCCTTACTTCCCTACCCTACCGGGCCACTGCATCTGTCATCGGCTCCATTTTAGTCTCTTGAAGGCAGAATAAATCCGCATCCCATTCCCTAACTCCCGTTTTGACAATGGCCCTCTTATTAGGGTCATTCATTCCTCTCACATTCCAAGAAATAATTTAACTTCCATAATCAACATCTTTACTCTCACCCCCGGCCCTCCTATCTCCCTTCCCCCCATTCTTGCTCCTCATACTACCTCTCCTATGGTACACCAACAAGTTACTAGCTCCCTTTTTATCCTTTCCCAAACTCCTATCCTTATCCGCCCTCAAGTTATCTAACTTCCTTTAACCCCTTTTGCCTCTTTTTCAATGTCTCGAAGTAGTTCTAACACCCTTTCCTCCTTTCCTTCAAAACCACTCCCAAAAATTCCCCGAACTTCAAGTATTTCTCTCCCTCCCAAATAATCACGCTTCTACCTTTCTCAACACATGCTAACAGCACCACATCAGCTCCTCAAACCTCATAACATCCATAATTAGTGCCTAAAAAAGATTGTTGGTTAACCAAAGCATTTCCAGCAGCACCTTGTCCCTTGTCAGATCCAAAAGTAGAGTTGGAACCAGTCAAAACTGGTTACATCTGAGCATTTCCGGCCTGCCCCGAACTAGTTTCTGGCGAGGTCGCCACAGGAGGACCAACCCTTAGGTCACTAGCCTTCTGGGCGTCCAACATCCTAGAGTGGTAACACTCAAGAAATGTCAACCTGATTCGCCTTCAGCCCGAGGTATTGCATAAACTAGGTCGCTGAAACAGTGATTTCGGTCGACTGCCGCTGCAAGATCTCTAGATCTTATGTGCTGCTGGCCTCCCGCTGCAATACTCGAGGTACCCTCCTCTGAAATAGATTCGCCATTCAATCTTGGGCCGCAATTTTGAGATCTCTGCAAATTTTGGTCAATTTCCGGCGCCGGAACAGTAGGGTTCAGGATGTCAAGTCCCGTCCGTGAGCTAGAGCCGGTTGGTTCATGAATTCCCAGCCGATAATTGTTGAACCGGCCCAATCTTTTCTTCCAACCCAGTTTGCTAACCCAGGGGCAGTGAGGTTTTTTCCCTGAATTAGGGTTTTTCCTCCCTTTTCCAAATTCAAATTTACGGACCTTGTTCTTCTTGCTCTCCACAGATTCCAGCTTTCTCAGGGCTTGTGGCACCCATGGATTTTCGCTGTGCCTTTCACCTCCACCAGTTCCTCTCCTCCTTGCAACACTTGCGTCTTCCTCCGCCTTCACAGATAGCTGCACAGGTCTTGAAGTATTCTCAAAAAAAGAGATAGGTTAGGGGGCTGAGAAACTCTTGCTTGCTACTTGCTGTCTACTTTGCCAGATTCTACACTCTGGTTCATCATTATCCACCACTATTGAAACATGCGCGTCTTCCCCTTTTCTCACCAAGATTCTCACCTTGGACATGTCGTGCAAGCTACAGATTACATTCACGAATCCCTCGTAAAGGCTCCCGACCTTTTGAAAAAGATCGATGCACCAAAGATAAACTGGAAGACCCACCATCTTGACCATAGCAGTGTCGCTGGAAAAACTCGGGTCCAAGCAGCCTTTATCCTCCATCCGCCTATCCAGTTTTAGAAAGTTACTGTCCAATCGTCTGCTACCTCCCTTGAGAATCTTCAAGGCTTGCTCCTCATTCACAAAGCGGAACAAGAATTGAGTGTCGTTCAGTTTGCGTAATCTTCAAACCTCTTGCTACTCCCTTCTTCTCGGCAGCCTAGTTTCTAACAGCCTTCGGAGAACCCACCCACTTCACAAAAGATCCAACCAGACATGATTTCAAGAAACCTTTTCTTTTCATGCTGTTTTCCTCGGATAGAGAGAAACTGGGCTCTTTCAATGAGTCCTTACTCTTGCATCGTCCTCCTAGATCTAAAGTAGGCCAAGCTAAAGCTCTCTTTTACGACATGCACTCCTTCCCAGATTCTAGAGAGATGTAGGAGCATCTCTCTCTAGACATAACGAATAACTTGAAAATGAAGCTTTACAGAAGGCTCTATTTTCAAAAATTGATTATAGCACTATCACTTGCTTTAAGTCTCAATTTTTCCTAGATAGATTCTAGTATCCTTCTCAGCATTACATCTTACATTCCTGAATTTTTTTCCCTGCACTTCTATTATACAATCTAAGAGGGCTATCAAAAACGACAAAGTAATCTGACTGGCCCTCAACTGATGTTTGAACTCCATACTTGTCTATAGTGATCTTTTCCCACAACGCGTGATCTTTTTTACCAGATCTCCAAATTCAATCCCCCTGGAGTGCTAATGAACACCCTAAAGGCTTTAATCCCTAGGACTTAAACTCTTATTGCATGTGTAATTTTTTCCTAATTACCAGAAACGTTTGGTGAGGGAGGTGATCATGTGGTTCCTGCTTGTATTGGTGTGGATCCTAGGTGCCTAGAAAGGTGTCTTCTTTTTGAGTTAAGGTAAAGGGGATCGAATATGGGATAGGGGGATTCCTAGAAAGGTATCTTATTTGCTTGGTTGACTGCAGTGAGGCTGGTTTGACTAACAGATACGTGAGGAAGACGATCATACATATGTTAGCTAGTGATTTACGTGCAGAAATTCCCGCAAACTGTGGACAGAGGCCAGTCTATTAAGGAGGGAGGGGGTGCCACGACACCTGCACACCTCGTTCAAAACCGTATATATATATGTATATACGTACGTAATATGATAAACCTATAAAGTGTCACCCGTAGTAACAAGTGGATGTCTAGTGCCAGTTGAGTGTTGATGTTTTGGCCCACAGGTTGAGAGATCGAACCAAGCTTGCAACATTTAAGAGGGCTAATTTTGTCTTCTCCATTTAATAGGCTTATAGATTAGCTATCCTTTTTTCTCTTTCTTTCTTTTTCTTTATTTGTTATTCGAGTCTTTTTTCGATATGAGCTCCTATTGATATTTATTTAAAACAATTCACTAATTCTTTCTTATGTTTTTAAAGTTCGTTGAGTTTATTAAGCTTTTGTCTTGAGTATCTAAATATGTATTTATAGTGAGTTTCAGTTCTACAAATCCATCCTTGAGTTGATAGCTCTAGAATATGAAAATTCACCGAGAATAATTATGAATATATAATATATTTTTAGTGATCCTAGTAGTATTATTGAATTTTTGTGATTCGCTTAAAATTGTCGTAATCATTGAATAACTTTGCTTGATCAGCTTGTCTATATAAACCAAAAGGACGGATTATCTGGACTGAAGCTCAAAATAGGTCAAGTCGACAAATAGTGTGGCTCCGGGAATGTCAAAACCCTGGATTCATCTCTGATTGTGTATCACCTCTTATTACATTATCAGGTGACCACTCGATGTGGTGGTTGCCTTGAATTGGTTCGGATACAGAGGATGATGTCACTTTTAGTTTGATATGCTACATATTTGAACCTTTAGGAGAAGGTAGGGAAGACACAAGACATATGTTTGCGCCCCCTTGGTCATCAAGTGGATTGAGGTGGATTGCTCCCTAGTCATCAGGTGGATCTTGTGTAAGGACAAATATTGGAGTTCTTTTTAAAAAACTGAAGGTGACTTCATATATAAAAGGAATAACCTATTATTCTTAGTTAGCTTTTGGTGCACCATGAAGTTTCTGGTTTCAATGAAAGTTGTGTGTCGCCTGTGCAAGGGCAAATATAGGAGTTCTTTCTAAAGGCTTGAAGATGACTTAAAGAAGCATTTATGAAATCATCTTTAAGGTGCTTTCCATAAGACTTAAGAAGGTCCTGGATAAGATTGTATCTACTTCACAAAATGCTTTTGTGGAGGGCAAACATATTTTGGATGCAACTTTGGTGGCAAATGAAGCGGTAGATTCGAGGAGAAAGCAAAGAGTGCCAAATGTGTTGTGCAAGCTTGTTCTTGAGAAGGCCTACAATCATGTGAGCTGGAGTTTCCTAGATTTCATCACGGCTCAGAGGGGATTTGAGAAAAGATGGAGAAAATGGATCAGATTCTTCTTTTCTTTTGTCAGATATTCAGTTTTAGTGAACGCCAATCCATGCGGTTTTTTTTGGAGTTCTAGGGGAATGAGAGAAGGGGATCCTTTATCTTCAAGCCTATTCATCCTAGTTATGGAAGTTCTTAGTAGGATGATGGACAAAGCTGTCACAGGAGGTTTTTGTAAAGAGATTTAATGTGGAGTGTTGGGACAGTATCGGTTTTCCATTTATTGTTTGCAGCTGATACTTTGGTTTGTTGTGACGCTAATACAAACTAACTAGATCATTTAGGCCAAGTGCTTACTTGGTTTCAGGTGGCGCCAGGCCTTAAAATTAACCTAAGTGTGAGATTTTTCCCGTCCGGGAGGTGGCTGTCATTGCGATGCTCGCTTAGGTTTTGAACTGCGGGGGGGGGGGGGGGACTTTTTTGACTACCTATCTTGGATTATTGTTAGGGGCTCGAAAAAAGGATGTTTTGGTATGGAATCCGGTTCTTCAGAGGGTTGAAAAGAGATTAGCATGGTGGCCAAAAGATACTTGTCTAAAGGAGGAAAAGCGGTGCTTATTAAGAGCATTTTATCGATTATACCCACCTATTTCATGTCTTTGTTTCAAGCTCCAACTTTAGTCACAAGAAAGTTGGAGAGGTTGTAGAGGAATTTTCTTTGGGATGGGGCGGATGGAGCAAAGAAATTTCACTTGGTGCATTGTAAGAATGTCACAACTCCTAAAAAATGGGGAGGTCTAGGAATCAGGGATTGACGATTTTTAGCAAAGCTTTGTTGGGCAAATGGCTTTGGCTTTCGGGATGGAGGTATAAGTCGTTTGGAGAGCGGTGATAGTTGATAAATATGGGTAATGGAAGGGGGATGGAGAACTAGAGATATCACTATGCCTTCTGGGTGTAGTCTGAGAACTAGAGATATCACTATGCCTTCTGGGTGTAGTCTATGGAGGAATATAATGAAGGAATGAGATGATTCCAATAAAAATATCTCATTCAAGGTTGGAAATGGGAGGAGAGTTAATTTTTGGGGGTATATATGGTGTGGGGGATAGCTTATTGAAAGATGATTTTCAGACTCTGTATAGAATGTCATGCCAAAGGAACCCGTCGGTTCAACAAATTAAGGAGATACATGATGGAGAGACTTCATGGGATTTGAGATTTAGAAGGCATTTCCATGATTGGGAGGTGACCGAGCTCCAAAGGTTGATGGCCATCCTTCACAGGCAAGTCAATTCGGTGGATGAACCTAATTCTTCGTGGTGGAGTTTGAGGAACAATGGAGTTTTCTTTGTTAAATTTTTCTCTGATAAACACCTAATTAGGAAGGAGGTTATGTTTTCATGTGATGCGATTTGGATAACGCTGGTGCCGAGGAAGGTGTTTTTTTTCTCTTGGCTAGCCGCTAGAGGGGTGATTTTGACTGCGGAAAACCTTAGAAAGCATAATGCTGGTTGTGTCAGCGGGTGTTACATGTGCAAGGAGACAAGGGAAAAAGTGGATCTTCTTCTTATACATAGTGCCTTTATCATGAGATTGTGGTGGGATATGCTCCAATGGTTCGGAGTTTCTTGGGTTATGCCAAAATCTGTGCACGGGAATAGGAGAAGACGTAAGGCATGGAATTTGGTCCCTCCTGTGTTGGTGTGAGTTATTTGCCCCAGCTTCAAAACAGTTATAATTGCATATGAAAACAGTTCAGATTTTAAAGAACGATGACGTTATTTGTATGATCATGGAGAAAATCAAAATGTCCATTTGATACCTTACGAGATATAGTTACTCATGAAAACAACTTTAAAATGTTTGACTAAAAATAAGAAATGTATAAGACATCTAGAGGCCATTATTAAAATAATGCAAGTGCTTGAACTAAATTAGAGAAGGGAAACATAATTTTATGATTTAAATAACTTTCTTATTTTTCAAGTCGATGACAATGCCTCACGTAAATTGATAAATCTCCATGTATCACCCTTTCAATAGATTGCTAATAACCAAGATAATACTAATATGTCCCTGAAGCTTGTCAATAGCAGCTTTTGAGGGGGTAGAGTCGAGTTTTTCTCGAGTAAGGAATAACCAAGCTTGTCACTAGCAGTTTTTGAGGGGGTAGAGTCGAGTTTTTCTCTAGTGAGGAATAACCTCCGTCTATTATTTTCTTTTGGTGCATCGATAAAATCCCTAGTTGTGTAGAAATATGGGTGGACTTTGTAGAGAATCGGATTTTGTAAACTCTTTACCTGTTGGTTTTTTCCTTTGTATATGGCCAACTCGGCCTTGTTTTTGAATGGAATACACTTACCTTATCCAAAAAAAAAAATAAGGAATAGCCTATTATTCTTAGTGGCTTTTGGTGCACCCATGAAGTTTCTGTTTGCAGTGAAGGTTGTTGTCACTTGTGTTGTAGAGAACCATTTTTTGTGTCCTTTACTTTCTGGTATACTGCTTGTTTCTTTTCAGATCGTCAATTTATCTGCCTTAAAAATGTTTCTTTTCCTAATTAATGAGATTGTACTTTTTTCACCTTCCCCTCTCGTGTTCCACATACAGTCTGGTTACCAATTTTTTAACTTCGTGGCTCTTTGACCACTATGCATATTAAAGACACAAAATGGGTTGAAATATGGACACAGTTCCGCTAATTTGTAACTAGTTCTCCCCATATTAAGTTTCTCTTATGCCACATAACTAACTTCTTGTCTTTTCATTCGACCATTGAATTCCATACAAAGTTCTTGGATTCACCCAAAAGTAGTCCGGGTAAGTCATCTGAAGGGAACTAAGCTTACAATCGAGGAATTCAATTAATGGTTCAATCTTGTCCACCTTGGTTCTTCATATTTATTCTGAAACCCAAACTGGAGAAATTCTTACGCATAATTTTCAGATGATGGTGTTTATCTGCCTTGTTATCACAGAATACAAACATCTTCTACCATTTCAGTTGACCCTGCATTTCTCCATTGTGATCAATTTCCTTCTTGTGGTTTAAGTTTCCCACTGCAGTAACGGAAACTTCTGCAGCTACCCATTTTGTCAATGACTAGAATATGCAATTTTTGCCCCTAAAGCTCTTTGTATAGAGATTCTTGGGGGCCATGTATATATCTAAATTTAGAAATCCATGCACAGATTCCCGACTTACGGGAATAGATTGAAACACCATACTGGAATAGGTAGGCCAAGCAAACCTATCAGCACTAGTCTCTTTACAGTCCAAGGCTACTGATTCACCATGCTTGATGCCTGTTCAGTCCTTGTCACTTATGTAGAATTCTTTCGCTTCCGATTGTAATTGTATAGCTTCCGCTTCTGATCTTAATTGTATAGGAGAGGGTGTCACCTTCCATTCTTACTCACCTATAGCTTCCGGCGACCCTGTTCAGAAAGTTCTTCTATTATGTGGTTCTCCTTTGGATTGTCTGAATAATCTTTTCTTGCCTAACACTCGCAGTGTCATTAAAAGCCATATTTTGTTGCTTAAAATCGATGCAGTGATGGAAAACATAGAGTTATTACGTCGTGGTTGAAGCAGCGCACCTCATAGGTGAAGAATGTCCTTTGGATCGTAAGGTGCAAAGTCATCAATTAAAAGCGGTTGATTCTAATTTCATTTTCAGAAGAGTGAAAAAAAGAAGGAAAATGTTTTGTTTCTGTTTGAATACTAGGACACTTCTCACATATTTTTCTCATTTATGGTTTTGATGTTCTTGTTGTCGTCGTTGACTTCTTCTTCTCGAGTTTGTACTACCTACTCTTTTGCTACTCCCGTTCTCCTTGCTGTTTTTTTTTTGTTATTCACTCTTCTTCTTTTAGTGTGTGAATCCTCTCGTACTACTTTTTTATTCTAGCTTTTTCTTTTGCTTCTTCCTTCTGCTATCTTATTTCCCATGTCCCAGTTAACCCGACACTTTTCGCTTTATGTGATTCAAACTTCTTAATTTTGACTGTGCATTCAAACATGGAATTTTTTACTTTTTTGAAATAAAATTTTTGTAAACTATGTTAAAAGTATTTTTTTGATAAGGTACTTAAAAAGTATTTTAAGTTAGAATAGTTAATAATTTAAAATATAAAAAAGGCGTGTGACAAAATTGCAGTCAAAGAATAATTTGTTTCGACTCTAGAAATTCGAACTCCATCACATAAATTGGAATGGAGGGAGTAGTACAACAACTAAAGTAATTAAGCTTAAAGGCAAATTCTACAGGATGGCTGTCCGTCCGGTCATGCTGTATGGAGCGGAGTGTTGGCCAGTCAAGAACTCCCACATTCAAAAATTGAAGTTGGCGGAAATGCGGATGTTGCGTTGGATGTGTGGGCTTACTAGGGGTGATAGGGTTAGGAATGAGACTATCCGGGAGAAGGTGGGAGTGGCTTCGGTGGAGAACAAGATGCGGGAAATTCGGTTGAGATGGTTCGGACACGTGATGAAGAGGGGCACGGATGCCCCAGTTCGTAGGTGTGAGAGACTAGCTTTGATGCAGTGATGGAAAACATAGAGTTATTACGTCGTGGTTGAAGCAGCGCACCTCATAGGTGAAGAATGTCCTTTGGATCGTAAGGTGCAAAGTCATCAATTAAAAGCGGTTGATTCTAATTTCATTTTCAGAAGAGTGAAAAAAAGAAGGAAAATGTTTTGTTTCTGTTTGAATACTAGGACACTTCTCACATATTTTTCTCATTTATGGTTTTGATGTTCTTGTTGTCGTCGTTGACTTCTTCTTCTCGAGTTTGTACTACCTACTCTTTTGCTACTCCCGTTCTCCTTGCTGTTTTTTTTTTGTTATTCACTCTTCTTCTTTTAGTGTGTGAATCCTCTCGTACTACTTTTTTATTCTAGCTTTTTCTTTTGCTTCTTCCTTCTGCTATCTTATTTCCCATGTCCCAGTTAACCCGACACTTTTCGCTTTATGTGATTCAAACTTCTTAATTTTGACTGTGCATTCAAACATGGAATTTTTTACTTTTTTGAAATAAAATTTTTGTAAACTATGTTAAAAGTATTTTTTTGATAAGGTACTTAAAAAGTATTTTAAGTTAGAATAGTTAATAATTTAAAATATAAAAAAGGCGTGTGACAAAATTGCAGTCAAAGAATAATTTGTTTCGACTCTAGAAATTCGAACTCCATCACATAAATTGGAATGGAGGGAGTAGTACAACAACTAAAGTAATTAAGCTTAAAGGCAAATTCTACAGGATGGCTGTCCGTCCGGTCATGCTGTATGGAGCGGAGTGTTGGCCAGTCAAGAACTCCCACATTCAAAAATTGAAGTTGGCGGAAATGCGGATGTTGCGTTGGATGTGTGGGCTTACTAGGGGTGATAGGGTTAGGAATGAGACTATCCGGGAGAAGGTGGGAGTGGCTTCGGTGGAGAACAAGATGCGGGAAATTCGGTTGAGATGGTTCGGACACGTGATGAAGAGGGGCACGGATGCCCCAGTTCGTAGGTGTGAGAGACTAGCTTTGGATGGTTTCAGGCGGGGTAGGGGTGGGCCGAAGAAATACTGGAGAGAGGTGATTAGACGTGACATGAAGCAGTTATGACATGACCCTTGATAGGAAGGTCGGGAGGACGCGAATCAGGTTAGAAGGCTAGTGCATGTGGTTGGATCGTACTCAGTAGTTAAGAGAGCTTTGGGGTAGTCGGGTTGGTAGCCGTAGGGCTATGTCCATAGGTTGGGGCCGCTAGTAGGAGGGTGGAGGGGTGCCTTTGGTTCGTTAGTGTAGGGTATTACCTTGTGAGTGTTTTATTTCTGTTATTCCATCTTATTTCATGCTTTATTACAGATTTGTTTACTATTCTTTGTCTTGAGCCGGGGGTCTATCGGAAACAACCTTTCTACTTCTCCGGAGGTAGTGGTATGTACTGCGTACATTTTACCCTCCCCAGACCCCACTATGTGGGAATACACTGGGTTTGTTGTTGTATGTTGTTGAAAACTATTTCTTTTATGTGGTTGATTAATTTAACATTGAAATTAATGAGTAGCCTCTAGTCCTTATTTATTTTTGGTGCACCTATGTAGTGCTGGGTAATATCGAGGATTTGGTGTCTTTTGTAGTGGACCATGTCGTGTTGTAGGTTCTTTACTTTTTCGTATACTTGTATACAACCAATTTTGACCATGTGATAATGAAATGTTTACCTAATCAAAAAGAAAAAATTGAAATTAATTTTTCGAATTAAGTCAGCTTTTCTGCGTCCTTGTTGGAGTTGCATGTGGAATATTATCTTTATTATAGTAGCTTTAATTGTATTCGATATTGTAATACTAAATTCCTAAATTTTGTAGTATCTTTTATATTTGCCGTAAAAATGAGTGCTTTTTCAAAGAAACATGAAGCTTCTTTTCGCGCCTTTTTGCTTTGACCCTTTGACTCTTTTGATTATATTTTGCATTTTACTTCCAAAAATACAACTATGTTGGAAACTGCTGTCTACAAGAACCAATTGCTGAACTAATATATTTTTTGTATGATTTCGCTATTTGAGTTAGCTTTGGCTCAAGAGGTTTGCTGGAGGCCAGAATCGAGGGCATTGTGATTTGAGATTTAGGAGGGACTTCCAAGACTGGGAGGGAACTGAGTTATAAAGATTGTTGGACGTACTCCATAAACAAGTCATAACAATAGATAACCTTGATGCTTTGTGGTGGGATGTGGGGAAGAATGGTATGTTCTCAGTCAAGTCTTATTATGAGAAGCTTTTGGTTAGAGATGTGGATGCTTTCCCTTGTAACACTGTTTGGATACCAGGGTACTGAGGAAGGTGTTTTTTCATTTGGCTAGCTACTTGAGGGGTGATCTTGACGGCGGAAAGCCTTAGAAAGCAAAAGATTGGTTGTATCAGTTGGTGTTGTATGTGCAAGAAAACGGCCGAGGGCGTGGATCATCTTCTTCATTGTGATTTTACCATAAGGTTATGGTGGGATATTTTTAGGTGGTTTGACACTTCATGGACAATGCCAAGAACTATGAAAATATTGATGGTTAGTTGGAAGAGCGGGAGAAGGAGGAGAAGACTCAAGGCTTTTGAGGGGATAAAATCTAGCTTTTCGCAGTTGAGGAGTAGCCTCCGGTCTTATTTTCTTTTGGTGCACCCCTAGAATTCCAAGTTGTATAGGAGATTGGGTGGAATTTGTAGAGAATCAAATATTATTGTAGATTCTTTACTTTTTGGTATACCCCTTTTAAACGGCCAGCTTTTTGGTCATGTTTATGAATGAAAATATGTATACCTGATAAAAAAAAATTATTTTGCTATCTCTTAAGTTAAAATCTAAATCAAAGCTAGCTTTGGGCGGACAACCAACATATTCTTTTTGATAACCCAGAAATTCTCCAGTTTGAATGGCACCGAGTTTGGTGTTGGGTGGATGGTGGGTCGACCTTTTCTAGGGAAAGAGTCGAGTTTTTCTCTATTGAGGAATAGCCTCTGGTCACTTATTTTCTTTTGGTGCACAGACAAGGTTCCTAGTTGTGTATAATGGGTTGATTTGTAGAAAATCAAATTTGTAAATTCTTTACCTTTTGGTTTATCCCTTGTATCCGTCCAACTCGTCCATGTTTAGGAATGAAATACATTTACCTTATACAAAAAGAAAACATGGGTCGATCTTTTGCCCTTCTCCACTTACATACTAGTTTTTATCAGCGGCAGGGTTCGAGCACGTGATATGCGCCTAGCTGACACATAATTTCCTGTGCCCTTACCACTAGAAGAAAGCTCTAGGGGCACAACCCACATACTTGTTTTTGAAAATGCATAATAATACGCTCTTAGTAAGTGGAATGAATGCTGACCTCTTGAGTATTTACAGGTTATTCATGATGAAATGCTCTTGGAAGAGATTGAGAGTGTCAAAGCTACTGAAAGTGATCAGATTCCTCTACCTCTCCGGCGTCTCCAAAAATTTATCCGAGAACTGAATTCTGAGACAACTGTAAACGGGACAAATTCATTGCCAGAAACTGTTATTACTTCTTGCATGAGAGAAATGTACCAGTATGCTCGTGTTCGTGGCGTGCATGTACTGGAATGTGTCATGGACACTGCCCTGACTGCTGTGAGAAAGGAGGAACTGCAAGAAGCTAGTGATGTACTCTTCACAGTAAACCTTTTTGTGCCTATATTCAGAAACCCAGTTATAAACTAGATTTTCTTTTGGTTCGAGCATAACAATGGCACATTCTGATACTTATTTAAAAAAAAAAAAAAAACGAAAAGAAAAAAGAATGTCACTTTTTGACACCAACTCCCTTCTTATTTTATTTTTAGTCGGCAATGAATTACGTCACTTCCATCCTTTTTGCTAATAAAAACTTTCTTATCCTTTTCTATTTTAGATTCTTTTGCTGTTGCCCCGGCTCCAACCTCTTCTAGCCGTCCTTGGTTGGGATCTATTGTCTAGTAAAACGGGTTTAAGAAGGAAATTGATGCAGCTTCTGTGGACAAGTAAATCACAATCTCTTCGTCTGGAAGGCTCTCCACATTATGGGAACAGATCAGATGAGGTAGTTCCCGTGCTTCTGTTATTTAGAGATGGATCAGGCTGCTTTTGCCACCTTTTTCCCCTTCCCTCCTAATGTTTTCTCTGCAAGTTGCATTATGTTCTTCCTTTATTTTGGCAGGTGTCCTGTGTTGAGCATCTCTGTGATCTCCTGTGTTATCAGCTTGATCTTGCTTATTTTGTAGCATGTGTGAATTCTGGCAAGTCATGGAGTTTGAAGTCTTCGCTGGTGTTGTCTGGAAAAGAGTTCATGCAGCAAGGAAATGAAGATGTGCAATGGGATCCCTTTGTTGAAAATTTTGTTCTCGAAAGATTATCTGTACAGAGTCCTTTGCGGGTAAACTCTATGCTGTCCTTCCACAGCTTGTTTTATGTCCCACCTGTTCAGTTATTTTATGTACTTGATCAGTTGTTCATTTCTATATAGTTTGCTTCTTATCTTTTAAACAATGTCTTTTACAAACAAATTTGGATTGAGCATTTCATTGAAATGCATTTGCATTTACTCAGTACCTTAATTACTTGCCTGCCATTGAGGCCGAGGTTGCATCTGCAGGTTGTGTGTATGGATTGTATGATACTATTGGAAAGAAGATGATCAAGTTAAGTGTTACCTCTCTTCTTAATATAACATTATCCATGAATTTCTAAAGATTCATTACGATTTGAGTGGGCATAGTTTGTCCAGAGATGAGGTGGAAGAGTGCTAACTGGTACATGTTGGCATGCCTCCCTAGAAAGATCATATACCACCTAAATTCACCAGAAAACTAGAAACAAGTAGAACTAATCCGAGACCCAGAAATTTAAGTTTAAGATCATCAAAGTATTTTTGGTAAATGATTGCACAGATACTTCTCTGTTCTCCTCCCTCCCTCTCCTTCTGCTCTCTCTCTCTCTCTCTCTCTCTCTCTCTCTCTCTGCTTCTATTATGAGTTTGCTTTTCATATATCTTAAAATGGTATCTTTTTTGCATTTACCTGCTACATAGTAATTGCTTATTTGATTGTTCAGTTTCTTGCTTCATTATATTTTGGACTATAATTTTTGTTATCTTCTAGGTATTGTTTGATGTGGTCCCAAGCATTAAGTTTCAAGATGCCATTGAACTGATCAGCATGCAGCCGATTACTTCCAATCTAGCAGCCTGGAGGAGGTGTGTTGACTTACTCTTTTGCAATGTGTTGTTGTCTTTGGGGCCAATTTTGATGTGTATGTTGAAAGACTTTAATTGAATAAATAAAAGTATGTTCTCTCTAACAACATAAGATTTTAGATGAGACATCACACAATTCAACATGGTATTAGAGCCAGATCCATCCCAATTCTTTGTTTACCCGATATTGGCCCCCCATTATGCTGTCCATGCTCTAATTGGCAGGCCTGGATGTGTGAGGGGCGTTGAGTTCTTTCCCCATCGGTTGTGAAATGGAACTTTGGTCTCCTTCTGTGCTCTTGGCAATCCTCACCTCATGAGCTAGCTTTGAGGTTGGGTTAGGTCAAAGGTCCATTTTCTTATCAATTTACATCATGCATATAGATACTTTGGATTCGATTGAATATTGGGCAGGTTGGTAAAGTTATTATATACTGAGGCTTGTGTCAAGATAGACTGCTGTAGTAGCACAACCCCCTTCGGGTGTGCACTTCCCGGACCCTCCTTGAATGTGGGATGCTTTGAGCACTGAGCTTCCCTTTAGAGTTATTATATAGCTGCTGTGCTTGTATGTCAATGCATTACTTCTGGCAGATGGAGCTTATATTAATGTCCTTAATGTTACAACATGATTATTCAAAATGCTATGTTTGTTAACATGGGATTAGACTCTTCAAAGGCTTACATGTGTATGGATAAAGTAGGTTAACTTCTTACGATTTCTGTTTATTCCATATGTATTTTTGGTAGGATGGAAGACATTGAACTCATGCACATGCGTTATGCTTTGGAATCTGCTGTCCTTGCACTTGGAGCGATGGAAAAGAATATAGGGGAGGGAGTAGGAAACGACCAAATCAATATGTGCTACCTGAAAGATCTGAAGAACCATCTTGATGCCATCAACAACATTTTCCGCAAGGTGTCTCCTATTTGAAAATTTCTTATGTAGTTTCTGTGTGTTGTTTTTCTTGCTCTGTCCTTGTCTTCTGTCTTTATGTTGCAAGATCATATTCAGTTATAAATGTTAGTGAGTTTTATAGTTTGATGAAAACATGACCTTGTCTGCAAAGACCATGGCAATAAGTTGGTAAAGAACTTTTAAACTTCAATCTCATTAATGAAGTAAAGAAAAATACGAAAGTATAATGCTTGTCTTTGATTTGTTGCATAGTTCTGCTTCTGAATGTTCAACTGGTTAGGATGCTGGTTAACTCCTTACTGTATCTATTAGGTAGCCATGTATGTCAAATAGGTGATGTCTGCAGATGTTAATTGGGGATTGGGCTAACATCCCTCACAACGGACAGCCCATCTAAGCAAGTAATTTAAGTTGAGTTAACCTGGATGACAAACCATGTGATGTCCTTTCTTTGTCCTTTTGGTTTGGCTTCCGTCAGTGTTTTAATTCAAAGAAGGTATAGGGTTTTAATTTAAAGAAGGTAAAATGAAGGGTTTAGGCTATTTGGATTGTCAAAAGAAAGGGAAAGAATGAGCAGAAAATATGTTGTGATTATCCAGAGCAGTGTATATACGCTTGGAAATGAGGACAAACTAGCAGCAGAAAGAGAAACCTCTGAAATCCTTAGGCCCTCTGCCTTCCTATATTATGAACTCTGGGAAAAACTAGACTCTCCCAGAGATAGTTAACCAATACAAACACTGGGAGGAGTGTATGAGTGAGGGGAAAATGTGGCTAAATGGCTGAATGTGGCTGATTTTCAGGAAAAAGTGACTTACCTGGTGTAGTTATGTGGTGGAGGGGAGGCCTCCTTTTAGGCTAGCGAAGAAGTTGAAATAACTCAAAGCAGACATAAGGGTGTGGAATAAAGAGATATTTGGGAGGGTAGAGGTGAAGATGAGAGAGATTATGAATGAAGTTGGGGAGTTGGAGAGGGTAGAAGCGGGGAGGGAGCTAGATGAGAGGGAGAAAGAAAGAAAAGAAGTGTTGAAAAGCGAGTTAGCTTGATTGGCTTTGGCTCAGGAGGTTAGCTGGAGGCAAAAATTGGGAGCATTATGGTTGAAGGAGGGGGACTCTAATACAAAATTCTTTCACAGGTTGACGCTAACAAATAGAATGAGGAACTTCATAGAATCAGTGGAGGTTAATGGGGTGAGCCTTATGGGGAAAGAGGAAGTAGAGGGGGCAGTTGTAGATTATTATGATAATTTTTTAAAGAGGAAGTAGAGTGGAGGCCTATCTTTGTGTGTGTGGGGGGGGGGGGGGGGGGGGAGAGTGGTTGGAGAGGGCATTCGAGGAAGAGGACGTGAAAAGAGCGGTGGAGTGTTGTGCTGGTGACAAAGCTCCATGGTTGCACTTTTGCTTTTTTTTTTTTTCATCACTGCTGGAATACAGTCAAAACCAATGTGATGGATTCTATTCCTAAGTTCCAAATAATGGCGAATTCGTGAAAAGTTTGAATGCCTCGTTCATTGTCATTATCTCTAAATGGGAGGGTGCTATGAGCATGAAGGACCATAGACCTATTAGTTTAGTGGGAAATTTTTACAAGATTTTTTCGAAGGTGCATTCTAGTAGACTTAAGCGTGTTGGATGAGACGGTTTCTACTTCACAGAATGCTTTTGTGGAGGGCAAACATATTTTGGATGCAGTGTTGGTGGCTAATGAAGTGGTGAATTCTAGGGGAAAGCAAGGAGCATCAGGTGTTTTGTGCAAACTTGTTCTGGAAAAGGCATACAATCATGTGAATTGGAAATTCTTAAGATTCCGTTGTGCTTCAAATGGGTTTTGGGGAGAAGTTGAAGAAATGGATCTACTTTTGCATTTCTTCAGTGAGATCTTCCGTGTAGGTGAATGGTAATCCATGCGGGGTCTTGGGAGCTCGAGGGGTTTGAGAAAGGGGACCCTATATCATCGATGTTGTTTATTTTAGTTATGGAAGCCCCCGAGTAAGGTGATGGATAAAGCTGATTTGGTAGGCTACTTGATGGGCTTTCATTCAATGGTTGAGGGAGTAGGGGCAAATCAATGTCTCATTTGTTGTTTGTGGATGATACCTTTGTGTTTTGTGATGCAGTTGTGTCCCAACTAGATTATCTAGGCCAAGTCCTCACTTGGTATCAGGCGGTGTTATGACTTAAAATCAATTTGAGTAAGTGTGAGATATATCCTGTTGGGGAGGTGAATGATATTGGATTAATTGCTCGAGTTTTTAATTGTAGGGTTAGGGGCTTATCCGATCATATATTTTGGAGTACTATTAGGTGCTTCACACATGGATCAGTGGAATCCAGTTATTCAGAGGGTCGAGAAAAGACAAGCAAGGTGGCGGAAAAGATTTTTATCCAAGGGTGGGAAGGAAGTGCACCCATTCCTCACCTACTACTTGTCTTTGTTTCTTGCGCCAACCTCTGGTCATTGAAAAGTTGGAAAAAATCTGGAGAAATTTCATTTGGGATGTGGTGGACGGGGCAAAGAAGTTCCATTTGGTCCGGTGGGAGGTTGTCACATCTGCCAAATAATGGGGAGGTTTGGGAGTTAAAGATTTAAAAATCTTTAATAAAGCTTTATTGGCAAATGGATGTGGAGGTTCGAGAAGGAGGTACAAGCAATGAATATGGGATTAAGGATGGGGGTTGGAGAACCAGAGAAATTGTTTTGCCTTTCGGGTGTGATTTGTGGAGAAATATTATGAAGGGATGGGTTTATTTTGTAGAAAATATCTCATTCAAGGTCGGAGATGGGAGGAGAGTAAATTTTTGAGGGCATAAATGGTGTGGGAATATAATTTTAAAAGATGAATTCCAGTGTTTGTATAGAATATCTTGTCAACAAGACATGACGATTCAACAAATTAGAAGGATATAAGGTGGAGAGACTTTTTGGGATTTGAGTTTTGGAAGAGATTTTCAGGATTGGGAAGTGAGCGAGTTCCAAAGATTGATAGACTTACTCCATAGGCAAATCAATCTGGTGGATAATCCCGATGTATGGTGGTGGCACCTTGGAAGTCATTGAGTGTTCTCTGTGAAGTCTTTCGATGAGAAAATTCTGGTTAGAGAAGAGTTTGAGTTCCCATGTAATGTTATATGGACTCCAAGTGCCCCGAGGAAGGTATGCTTTTTTACTTGGCTAGCCACTAGAAGGGTGATTTTGACAGCGGAAAAACGTAGAAAGCAAAAGGTTGTCTGCGTTAGTTGGTTCATGTGCAAGGAGACGGGCCAGGACATGAATCACCTTCTTCTACATTGCGGGCTTTCCTAGAGATTATGGTGGGATATGTTCAGATGGTTTCACACTTCTTTTGTAATGCCAAGAATTGTGAAAGATCCTGATGCTTATTTGGAAGAGTAGAGAGGAAGGAGAAGACAAAAGGCTCGGAACATGGTTTCGATTGCATTAATGTGGGTAGTTTGGGGGGGGGGAGGGAGCAGAAATAAGAGAGCTTTTGAAGGTGTAGAGTTGAGTTTCTTGCAGTTGAGGAGTAGCCTCTGCTGCCTTATTTTCTTTTGGTGTAAACAAAAAAGTTCCTTGGTTTAGAGGATTGGATGGATTTTGTCGAGAATCATATCTTGTAGAGTCTGATCTTTTGGTATAACCTGTGTAAACGTCCGTTTAGGTCATGTTTATGAATGAAAATGCTTTTACTTGATCCAAAAATAAAAATGAATGAGGGGAGTCCAGTATGTGTGTGGGTTATATAGCGAAAAGAGGAGGAAATGATTCCATGGAGAACTGTGCTATTCCAACTCTTGAGGATTTATCATGAGTTGTTGACTAGTATGAGATTTGGATTTTCTCTAGTTGGGAGGGCGGGGAAAATGTGCCGTTATCTCCTTTTCTTCCCATTACTAGACTACTGAGCAAGATGCAGAAGAATCTGTAGGTAGAACTGCTGCCTTCTCTGCTATTTCTTCCTGTTTGGCCATGACACACTTCAGTTTCTGATGCTGACCTTTCTCCAGCTAAGATGCAGTAAATTTGTTCACATTTGGGCTGAACATTAACATCAGTTATATGAGGCTATGAAAAATTAAGAATGTTAGCGGACTATCAGGAATGTCGACTCAGTAGCCGTTTGGCTTATTTCGTGCATTGATTTATATCAAAATTAAGGCGAGGATGAGGTCATACAGAGGTAGAAAAAGCAATTTGCTAAGTGGATATATCATATTATGTTGCTGAGAAGTTGCAGGCACCCATTAATTTCCTGTTCATATGTGGATTGGGAGAAGACGAGAAAGAAGAGAGAACACTGCTTGATTTTCTCTAAGCTATTGGGGTCAAAGCAACTAAAACATGTTTTAAGAAGGGGAAGAGATCAATGATACATAATTACAGGAGGTAGTTTGGTCCTATCCTACAATCAACAACAACAACATACCCAGCATATTTCCACAAAGTGGGGTGTGGGGAGGGTAAGTGTACACAGTCTATACCACTACCTTAGAGTTGAGATGGAGAGCCTGTTTCCGATAGAGCCCCGGCTCAAGACACTATCCTATAGTTAAGATTCTATAATTTTTACAGCATTCTAACACTGTTTAAGTTGGTTCATACAAATCATATGTATCAAGTTTGCTATATATAACATGTTCTGGGACTGGCAAGGAACTGAGTGAACATCTACAATCTGATTAATTGACCTCATGAACTTTATGACAATGTCTCATGGGGTTATCTTTTCTGAGGAGATGATAATCATTTTCTCTTTGTTCGGTAATTTGATGTAATGTGAGGTGCAGCCTGCCCGTTACACAGGTTCCATTAGGGCATAGTTTCAATGTATTTAGTAGTTGCTTGATCCATATGAGTTTACAGGTAGCATTTCAATAGCTCGATATCTGCTTTGCACTTGATCTTGCAATTACATCTTGTTTCTTACTTCTCGAATATTTACAAGATTCTAACACTCCTCCTTAAGTTGGTTCATACAAATCATATAGACCAAGTTTTCTACATGTATAACATGTTCTGGGATCAACTTCTCCAGTTCCCGGGAAAAAAGTTATGGGATTGACAAGGAACTTGGGTCCCATTTGTTTTCATTGAGATTAAGACATTTGAATCTTAATGCACATCCGAGCTATTAAGATATTGTCTGCGGCGATCAAATTCTTGGTGGGAATCGTCAACTCAAATACTGCATGATTAAGACGGTTTGTTTTTCAACATCAATGTGTCGAATTTATTTATTTTTAAACATAATAAATATGCAATTCAAATTTTAAAAGTAATTCAACATTAGAAAAAATGTATAAATCTAACAAAATTAAATCATTGTTTGACTAAAATAATGAAATGTATATGTTCGGTAGTGATGTTAAAAGGTTTGTAGTGGTGGTGGTGGTAATGGTTGGCGCTAGCGGCTAGTACATGGTGGAGGTGATTGGTGTTTTAGTGACTGGCGCGATAACAGTGGTTGGTAGTGGTAGTTGTGATGGTGGAGTTGGTTGATGTTAATAGTTGGCGGTGTTGTGGTGGTGGCTGAAAAATATATGGTGGTTGATGATGGTGTTGGTGGTAGTTGGCGGCGGTGCTAGTTGTGACGGTGGAGGTGGTTGGTTGTAAAAGTTAGTTGCGGTGGTGGTAGTGGCTGATAGTGGTGGCGGAGGTGGCGACAATGGTGGTGGTGGGAGTTGATATAACTATAATGATGAAGGTGGTAGGAGTTGATATAACTATAAAATATAAACTAATGGGTTAAGTTTTATATTTTAAAAACATTTGAAATCACAATTTGAAATTCTAAATCCTACTTTTACGAGAATTTGGGATTTGAAATCATGTTTTGGAATTTAAGTGGAAATTTTGTGCAGATTTCATAAACAAACACTTTTGAAATCAAAACTTGAAATCAGGCTCCCAAATTCTACTGCCAAACGTCTACTTATTAATATCTTTCTCCCAATTGAGTGAAGGTGGGAGTGTAAACAACTTTCATTGAATGATTTGTGACATCATTGCAACAGCAGAAATTTATTTTCGTGTGGCTGTGGTTTGATTTTTGGTCTCTAAATTTGGAGGAAGGTTTTCTGAAGTTTGCTATTTTTGTCTTGCCCCTTCCATTTATTTTAATTAGTCCTTGTATTACAAATAAAACAAGGATGCTTTTCCATGCAATCACAGATATTGATGGTGAACATAATCATCTCTCTTCTGCATATGGATGATCTCTCTCTCAATTTGACACCTTGTGCTTCATCAAGCAGCTCATCTGGATCATCCAATATCTCTAAGGAGCAAAAATTTGAGGATGAAACTCAAGATGGACGAAATAAGACTGTTGTAATGTTTATAGGGCAACTATTGAATATTTTACAGCAGTATCTACCATCTTCAAACTCGGAGAAGGGAAATAATTGGGAAGTAAACATGTCTGCTGGAATTAAAGAAGCCATAGAATGGAGAATTATGAATGCCAAAAGGTTTATTGAGGATTGGGAATGGCGTTTGTCAATTTTGCAGTGCCTTCTGCCTCTCTCTGAAAGACAGTGGAGATGGAGGGAGGCTCTTACTATACTACGTGCAGCCCCATCAAAACTGCTAAACCTGTAAGTATTTGTGTTTCTACATATGATGCATATAATTTTGAAATGTCCTTTTATCTGGATAATGAGTCAAAAACCTTTAAAATGGGTTGTGTTATAGAGCGAAACCTTATTTAATGTTTTGAGTTGGATATTTGTATTCTGTGCGTGCCATTTTGCTATTATCATTACATTTAGAACCCAAGTTGAGAGTGGGTATTCCAAATTCAGGTCTAGGAATAGTCTGAATTCCAAAATTCGTTATAGCATATACCAGTCCTAGGAAGGACAGGCAGACTTCGGATTTTGATTTTATAGATTTTAGATTTACTTTAGACGGTCCAATGGGTTATACATATAAAGTGAGTTTTTAAGAGTTTTTAAGTAAAAACGGGATTTGGCTCTAAGCTATTAGGTTCTGCCAAATTTGTAAGTAGAACTTTAGTTCTGCCCCGAGGAAAGAGTTACATGGTAGATATCTGATTCCATCACAACTTTGATTCCATTGCATTCCGCTTGTACGTGTAATCAGGACTGTAGGTTTAAGTGCTAAATTAGGTTATCAAACTACCCTTAACCTGCGTATACCAATAGATTTTAAGCCAACTTTTAGTTTCAGCAATATTTTTTCAATTGTGTTAATGCAGCTGTATGCAAAAGGCAAAGTATGATATTGGAGAAGAGGCTGTCACCCGTTTCTCTTTGCCTCCAGAAGACAAAGCTACACTAGAGCTGGCTGAATGGGTAGATAGCGCCTTCGGAAGAGCATCTGTATGTTCCTTATCAGCTGATTGTATGTGTATCAATTGATATCCTGTGCAGAACTTCTATGTCTTTTACATATATTTTCTAATGTCTCCCGAAAATGTTTGTATTAAGCAAGCAAATTGAACATTCAAGGGTGTTGGCATAGTCGTCAATGAAGTTGGTTGAGAATCATGAGGTCTCATCCTCATCCGCTGAGGCAAAAATTACTAGGTGATGCCAATCTCTCCAAGCCTTGGTGGATAGAGAGTTACCAAGTATCTGTGTTGGTGGGAGATAGCAGGTACCTCCTGAAATTAGTCGCACAAGTCGAGGTGTGCGCAAGCTGACTTGAACACAACAGTTTTAAGAAGAGAAATTTAAGCAAGTTGATACTGGACTTCCTTTTAAGACCACCTTCCTAAAACTGATGCTAAATTGACCAATTTGTGATTATGAGATACGAAGTTTTCTGTGTCTGTCAAGCAGGTTATTCCCCAGCAGTGTTACAGCAGTTTACTGTACAAGGACCCATTAGAATTTGATTCTTGCAATATTGTGCCTTCTTAATTTGTTTTTGTTTGCAAAAATAAATAAAAAATTATGGATCACTTAGGTCTTTTTAAAAAAAAAATAATTTAAAATGGCCATAGGCCTGTTCTATTGAAATAATGGATCATTTAGGTCTGGGGGGGTTTCCAGTGTCGTTTTTTCTTTGGAAATATGGTTAAAAGATAGTGCCAACATACCATATTATATATAGGGACAAATAATGAGCCTGTAAGAGAGAAAACAGTTTTATTAAGATTAGGTTACTTATGTTTTACAATTTATTTGAGCATGTATGAGTTCTCTAATCGCTTTAGCTTTTAGATGAGCTGATCACACAGTTTATTATCGCTGCCACCTTTCACAAAAAATAACTTCCAAGTATTTTGCCTATAAAAAGAATTAGGCCGTCATGTGAGGAGGAATTGAAAATGTGGTTAATTGAAAGTGTACCCTCTCTAATCACTTTAACTGTTAGATGAGGTAATTGTACAATTCAATTATTTTTATCACTGTCATCATCATTATTATTTGACAGCCATTACAACCACAAAAAATTGGCTTCAATTCTGTACTAGTTGTTCTACTATATGAATCCCAATATTTACTGCACTCCTTTTGGGCCTAGTTCTTTCAGGACTCTGACCAACAACAGTGTACAAGTATTATAAGTTTCCATGTTGGATTTCATGTTCGATCTGATATGAATCCCGGAAGTGATGCTTTTAGTCATTTCAGAACTGCGTTCAATAGACTCTTGTGGTTCGGCCCTTCCTCGGACTACGTGCATAGCGGGAGCTTTAGTGCACCGAGCTGCTCCGTTTGTTTGCATGGATTATTAGACTTCAGTTTTGTGAGCTTAGGATTCTTGATATGATATGCTCTTCATGTGGTGAACATCTTGTAAGTTCCTGAAGTTTAGAGTTAAAGGGATTGACTATTCTTTTCAACTTGGATAACGGGTGATGGGTGTTGAAATGTTTAATCATCTTTGTCTAAAAGTTTAAATTGTTAGAGAGAACACAATTTTGTTTATTTAATCAGTTCTTTCAACAGGCTGCCTTACATGCAATCTAATTTTTTTTAATGGGCCATGCTTGTGGAAATTCTTTTTGATAGTGGGTAGCGGTGAGACTCACAGTCAGGACTTACTGACCGATACGGATAAATATCAATTTAATAAGGATTTTTTACAATATCACGAATTTCTATTTTATCGTCTATTGCAGATATATTTGTCTTGACGCAATCCTCTCAGATAATCCTATTTAATTTTGCTGCATGGTGTTTGTGTGTTTGTTGAATGAGGATGGTTGTCAACTAAGGGAACTTATTTTATGCATAGTGAAGGCAACTTTCAGCGTGTAGACATTTTTAAAATATATTTGTCATTATCTTTTGTCAGGTTGAAGATGCTGTTTGCCGGGCTGCTGATGGAACTTCTCCGGTCCAAGAATTGGATTTCTCTTCTTTACGTGCTCAGCTAGGTCCTCTACCAGCTGTAAGACACCCTATTCATCTTCTGTCTCTTTTCCCCATTTTCATGTTTCTATGCATGTCAACATGCCTATTCATTTTTCATGGATGAAATTTTATGCTGACAAGTTTGTCTTTTCTTTTAAGATTCTCCTGTGCATTGATATAGCTGCAACTTTGGCAAAATCTTCAAACATATCCTGGAAGTTGTTAAGCCAGGTATGTACCACAACTGTGCTTGGAATTGCATAGTTTAATTTGTTGCAGTTCTACGATTGCTTTTATTCTAGATCGGTCATCATTTCTATGTTTTTGCTGTTTCTTGATTTCTTGGATGGGATTGGCTTCCATGAATATCATGGTGATCGTGGAGTGTCTTTCCTAGTGAACGTAACCCGATTCACCAATGACTCATGTCTGGTGATCCTTTGTCTTGACATGGAGTAGTTTGATTTAACTGTTTGTTGCATATAGTGGGCTTGATTGTCTATTTAACTTTAAATAGCTTGATCTATTTGCGTTCAGTTTATTCTTGATTGGTACATGTGAAAAGAAAAACAGTTTTGCTTCTACAAGTTCTTGATTAAGGTTCAACAAAAAGAAATCGTGTCTCTCTTGTTGGCCTTTTTTTTTGATCAGGTAAATAGTTTCATTAATCACAGGGACAAAATCGGCTGTATACAAGAAGTATTCCAAAAAGTAAAGAACCTACAGCACGACATGGTTCTCTACAAAAGACACCCACTCCTCTATACAACTTGGCACTATATGGGTGTACCAAAAATAGATAAAGGACCGGAGGCTACTCCTCAGGACCTCAACTACCCAAAAGTCATTTCTATCCCTTCAAAGGCCCTCCTATTTTTTTCTCACTCCTAACGATCCACATCAAAGCTAAAGGGACAACATTCCAAACTCTGCACTTTCTCCTGCTTTTTCCAGATTTCCAGCAAGACAACGTATCCTTCACAGATCTAGGCATCACCCAAGACATACCAAACCAGCTAACCATATGCCACGACAGTCTCGAAGTTAGGTTGCAATGTAGTAGAAGATGATCAACATCTTCACCCGTCTCCTTGCATAAGAAATACCGGCTAATGCATATGAACTTTCTTTTCCTAAGGTTTTCCGCCATCAAAATCATTCCTCTAGCAGCTAACCATGAGAAAAAGCACACCTTTCTTGGCACCTTAGGAACCCAAATCGACTTTACGGGGAAAGCCTCACCTCTCTCACCAAAAGCTTCTCATAGAAGGACTTGACAGAAAAAACCCAATTATTGCCCAACTTCCATTTCAGAGTATCGGGTCTATCAATTGGCTCGCGATGCTGATGAAGTAGAGCTAGTAACCTATGAAACTCATTATCCTCCCAGTCTTTGAAGATTCCTCCTAAATCTCAAATCCCAAAACGATTCTTCCCCTTGTAACCCCCTAATATGACGGACTACCGCCTTCCTCTGACAAGAAAAACTATAAAAGCTCGGGAACTCATCTTTTAGTATCACATCTCCACACTATTTGTTTTTCCAAAAACTCTCCTCCCGTCCCCTGCCCTGGATGAGATGTTAACCTCAAAATCAACCCATCCCTTCATGATATTCCTCCACACTCCACACCCAAATGGCATAATGATACCATTAGTTCTCCACCCCCCTTCCATCAGCCCATATTTTTCTACTATCACCCCTCTCCATAAAGAATGTACCCCTACCTCGAGTCTCCACAACCATTTCCAGCAAAGCTCTATTAAATACCCTCAAATATTTGAGTACCAACCCTCCCCAATTTTTAGTAGTAGACACTTTCTCCCATCGGACCAAATGAATTTTTCTTGTCCCATTTGCTGAATCCCAAGGAACCTTTCTTTGGAGCCTTTCCAATTTTCCTGTAATGCTGGTAGGAGCATGAAACAAAGACATAAGGTATGTGGGGATGCTCGATAATGTGCTCTTGATAAGCACTTCTTTCTTTCCTTTGGACAAGTATCTTTTTTGCCAACCAGCAAGCCTCTTCTCTACCCCCTCAAGAATTGGATTCCATACATTAATGTCTTTATTTGAGGCCCCCCAGGGGTAAACCCAAATAAGTGGTAGGTAGATCCCCTACACGTCACTGCCAAACCTGTGCAAGCAAATCAATGTTGTCGAAGCAGTTGATGTATCATAAGATGCTGCAGATCTACTCCTTGAAATTGAAACTTTTGGGTCCGTAAGACCTGCCTATGTTGGACTTTGGCTTTTGGATGACTATTCACTTCACTAGGCAATGGAAAATACTTTCAGATGGCTCACATGGTTTTGGAATGATCCTAGAGTTTGAGCTTTTCCATAGAGAAACTTTTATGAGAACCAACCCCCATTTCCAACAACAAACTAATTTAGGAGAAGTGACTCTCTACCTATTGATGCGTAAAAGTTCATAAATTTGATTACCACAATGCCGATAATACATATGACAGAAGTTTATAAAATTTGTTATTACAGGACTATCAGGCCAGAATATCAGGCTTTAGTTTTATTACCAGGAGTTTATTCGCCCTTAATGGATTTCTTTAAAAAGTTCTCAGTACTCCTCAAGTTAAATGTCGTATCTACCAAGTTTTTTTGGATTACTTGGAAACAAGTAACTTGCTGCTCTTGCAGCCAGGATGTGAGCAAGTTCTAATTTCATGAAGGGTCTGTAAGTAAATTCCACAGCCAATTTCTCCTTGATAAAGTTTCACCAACTTCAACATGCTTTTTTCTTATCGCCTTGGACTGGAAATATTCGACCTTACTCGGTCGATTCCGTTTGATAAGTTTAATTTTATTGATGTGTGTCACTGAAAAGCTGGAAGTAGTGTATATCCAAAATGTATGAGTTATTACAGAGAATGTAATCAAATCAGAAAGTCAAGCAGGGCTTCCACCTGTAACAACATTTGCCATTGCCATGTTGCACCAAAAATTGAAGCAGAATATACACTTGTGTTGAGTTGCAGTACATTATCATTCTTGTCTTCGAAAATGCTAGTGTTCCTTTCTTTCTAATTAACCCTACATATGGCTCCAGGAATGGTGTACCAGGTAGGAAGGAGTGCTTTAGTTATTCCATTTCTTTGTCATGCAAGCTGAAACTCCGAGAAAGATCTAGGTATACAACAAAGACCCAAAATGTTGAATACCAAATTCTACAGTTAACTAGAAATTTTCAATGAACGAAGAGATGGTTGATCTCTTCTGCTACTTCCTCACAAAAATGCATCTATGCAAAGATGGAGGCTCTCTCCCTCATAAGTTGTCAAGGGTGAGGCATTTGCCATTTGTCATTATCCGAATAAAACATTTGACCTTGTAAGGTGCTTTGCCCTTCCAAATAGTCTTCCAAGCTCAGATAAAGAGAAGAGGGGCGGGGAGTGGAGTGGAGTGGGGAGTAATGATGTTAGAGTAACCTTTTTTTTTTTTGAGAAACATAACCTTCTATAAATTAACTGGTAATACTATACCAACTCTATAGTCCCCCAAAATAGACAATTACAAATTGGAACCTTTCTATGTTCTTCTTACATGATGTCTAAAACCTCAAACATATCTTCTGTTTCTTCTAAACATTCCTGTTTGCACCAAAAATAGAAAGGACTAGGCGGTTCATCATCAGCTTCTGAATATTGCTGTGCTTGTCCTCTAAACGCCTCTGATTCCTCTCTTGCCATATTGTCCACCAGATGCATTTAGGGACATTCCTCCATCTCTCCTGATTGAACAAATTTCCTTCTCTGTCGCAACTGGCTAATATCTCCTTTGCGCTTGCTGGCATTACCCACTTGATTCCCCTTAAGCTAATGAAGATTTTCCAAATCTGATCTGTCCATTTGCAATGTAGAAAGAGATGGTTGCTTATCTCTCTCTGTTCCCCATACAGAAAACATCTGGAGCATAGTTGGTATCCCCTGCTTTTCAGATTTTCTCGTGTCAATACAGCTTCTTTGGCCACAAGCCAAGTGAAGCAGGCAACTTTATATGGACTCTTCACCTTCCAGATCATTTTCCATGGCCAACATCAGCCCATTGGTCATTGACTATGTTCAATTCCTTATATGCCTCATTCACCTTATATATTCCATGTGTATTTCCTTTCCGTACCATGCAATCCACATTTCTCTTAATGCCCTTATACTGAGGTAATGTGCTGCAGAACTCCATCATCCTTTCCAGTTCCCAGTCATTTAGATGCCTCCTAAAATTTGCGTTCCAGCCCTGTTCAGACCATACTTCAGCCACTGTTGTCTCCTGTAGGTGGCATACGTTATAAGTGTCAGGGAAGGTTTGTTGTAGAATGCCTTACCCAATCCACCTATACTTTCAAACGGAGACCTTCATACCATTTCCCCCTTTTAAACCTTGACTGACTTATCATTTTTGGCCAGATTTCGGATGGACCTCCACACACTACAACCATAAGAAATATTTACGTTTTTTTTTTTGAAATTAGTACTGTTGTATTCCTCAGCATTAAGGGATGCTGGCCACCTCCAAAAGTTGTTACAAAAGGGAAATTAGAGTCTAGATTTATAAGGCTCCTAAGAAATCTACAAATTCATCTATTTCCTATATACAGTTCTCCTTGCACCAAAAAAAAAATTCCATTTTACATCATGAATGGATTTAACTCTGTCTTCAAAGCAGGAATATTCACGGAATTGGTAGCTTACCCTCTTCCGAATTTTGATCTGATTACTGCCTTCCACAAAAGGTTTTCTTCAGCAGCAAACCTCCAAAGCCATTTCATCTCAAAAACTGATTTGGAATAACATCTTTTCATGGAGAACACTCCTCTGGGTTGTAAATCGCAGTTGGAGTGGTCGGTTTTGGGGCCAAAAAGAGTGTGTGTGTGTGTGTGTTTGTGTTCTTGAGGAGTTGAAGCATCTGTAAGCAATAATCAATTTCTGAATCATTCATTTCCTTCTAAATGAGATAGACCAGTAATGGAATATCTATTATGGCAGCTGTTATGGCGTCAACCTTTTTTGGTTAGACACCACACGGTAGCCACATACTTTGGCTTCAACCCTTACTTTTTCCCTCAACACGTAGTTTGCCTAGGCTCACGAAATGAAACAGATACAAGCATATAGAGGAATTGCTTCCCAATTATGTATTAAACTCGTTCCACAAAGAAAACACACAAAACAACCTTTACAAAATTTAGCCAAAACAGACAAATTGGCTTGTTACTGCCTGCCTTTGCTTATTTATAGCCCACATGCCTATCATCTGCAAAGCACATGAGTTTATCTACAACCAGTTGAGATGCCCAACTGATAGACATAATTTAAATTCAAATACAACAGCAACAAAGTCTACCACATGTCCAAGTCGGTTGTAACTGCCCAACTGCCAGTATGGGCAAGGCACACGCTCAGTGCCAGCACACTCTTGGCAACACTTGTGCCAATTTCGCTGCATGGCCCTGGGCGTTTGTGCACGCACCCATGCCACTACATTGTCAGCACCCAAGCTACCTTGTCTTGCCATGTCAATTCAGATTGCTTGCCTTAGCCACGTCATCACGACACGACTTGCCTTAGCCTTGATCTACCTTTGCCATGATCTGCCTTAGCTTGCCCAGCCCTTGTCATGCCTTAGCCACGCCTTGCATGCCTTAGTCATGCCACTGCCAAGGTCTTGCCATGCCCTGCCGACACGTGCCATGCCCATGATGGCAGACTGGCCTCAAGTAAATTTGATCTTAACCGAAGTCGTTGGGTCATGACTAGGTTCATCGTGTAAATCCCTAGCCATGCCCGAGCCATCCGAACCATCAAGCTGAGGGTCTAATGGTAGCCCTTAGAAGTGGTGCATCTTCAGACTAAAAATGCAATTTCCCATTCATTAGGATTCCTTCTGACTACGATTACTTGGATGATCTTTTTAAACTAAGAATGCAATAAACTAGATCTGTGTGGAATTGTTAAGACTCGTGCATAAAGTCTTCTGCGCCAACTGGAGACCTGGATGTCGACTTAAAATGAATAAAAAATCATTTTCCCATGCTTTCCATATTCCTGTTCCTAGTTGAAATTAAGAGCTTATTCTGTTGTGGTTATAATTCAGCTTTTGTGCATGCAGGCTCAAGTTATGTTGTCAGAGATTTACCCTGGTAATTCCCCTAAAATTGGGTCAACCTACTGGGATCAGATTCGTGAAGTAGCAGTTATATCTGTAATCAAGCGTGTCCTTAAGCGTCTACAGGAACAACTGGAACTGGTGAGTTGAGTTGTATAAGGTGATGAATTCTCAATTCCTTTATTTACTTGTACTGGTTATAATCTTGGTTCAAGTATGGTGTGTGCTATATGGATACGTTTCCCTTCTGTTAAATGCCAAATGTCTCTTATTTAGCCATGTGTTTTCTCAGCACGTTAAAATAAGTATGACGTAACATTTAATATTTTTCTACTCAATTTCTTTACTTCTCTATAGGTCTGCTTATACATGTCTGTCTCTATGATTTCATATCATAAATTCCGCTGCAAATAAATTCTTTAATTGATGGAAAAAATGCTTTGGCAGCAAGATTTAACTATTGCAAATTAGCAGTAGTTGTTAGTGTTGGATGTTAAAAGTACGTATATCTCTTTTTCTTGCATCTCTTTTCCCTTTCTTTTTGGCGTATAATAACAAGGAAATGTTAATGTTTTGAGGCAATTATCTTTGATATGCTACTTCAATTTTCCTCTTGGAATCCTTCCTGCTGTGGGTTGTGACAACCAAAATTGGATTCTTGTTATGATAAAGCAAGAACCTTGGTTTTTGTTTAAGAACCTTGGTTTTTGTTTCTTATAAAATAAAATAAATAAATAATGAAATAAAGCCAGAAATTTGATTGAAGAAGAAGTTGGAGCTTCCTTCTAATGTAGAACAGGGAAGGCAAAAGATCAAACATCATAAATCTTCCAACTCTCAAGCCTTCGTGCCTAATTCCTGAACAAAGTAGTATAGGAAGGCAACTGATCTAAACGACATGCTGGTAAGAGATATCGTTTAGAAGACTGTAGCCCGATATTAAGATTAGTGCATGTGAACTGCTAGCATGTGTTTCAAAAATAAATGCGTCATTTGTTTTAAATCGATTTCGTTAGTATCACCTCATTCACAGCTGAGATTTCTCCATAATATACTACAACACCTCTTGCAATTCGATAAAGAAATATTCAGTGGTGTTCATTAAGTATTCTTATCAGATATAATTTAATGATTTGCTGGTGGATGGAATTTATGTTATCACTTATTAGAGACGGGAGATGAAGCTTACAGGAAGTTAAGAAAGGACAGAAACCCAAAAGCAGTAGATGTAGGACTGTCTCTCAGAGACACTCCTAATTAAGTGAGGCAATCTTAAAGTAGAAAAAACCTGAGAGAACCAAGAGACAATGTGACTTCCTCATCAATACTAATGTCTGCTAATCCTATCTTATACCTGTTTATTTCAACGCTGGAATTCTATCTACACAATGTTCATGTGGAAGAGAAAACTTACTTGCGACATTGACTTAGGTGGTCAGCTAATGCAGCTTGCACCACCAAAAGTTTTTCCTTTTTCGACCTAGAAGCAAAACATTAAGTGGTGTGCGTGAGTTGCATTAGCCATTAGCTCATGGTTATAACTGCGTTCTTTTGGCTATTCTTTTTCACACTGACATAAATCCTCCAGATCATGGATTGTGGAGGATTTGACGTTCCTCTTTATCTTACTGATTTACCTTCTTGTAACCATAATTGAGTTCCCAGCAGAAAAAGCTCATTGCAGATTCTCACATTTTGTGTTCTAAGTTTGTCTTCTAGTTAAATCACAACCTGCCTTCAGTTTGGTTCTTCTCTCATTTTGGCGGAGATAAATATTTTCTTGATATGATAAAGGTAATTTCTTACCGAAACTTAGATCCCATAACTTTGCCTCCTTGTTATTAGCAAACTTGGGCAACTGCAACTGTCTGTTGGATTGAGATATGAAAATGGATAGGAGACATCATGCGAAGGGTCAAGTGCACCAATTTTTCATCCTAAAAATGATTTTGGCTCAATTTCCTGCTTTAACATTCATATTTTTGTGGAATTATTCTCACTTTTTAGTATACTCTCTAGCATCACCCAGTAGTGGTTGCATGATCTGGTTTGTTAGAACAACATAATTTTATGGAGAAGACTCTTTTGGGATGTAAATCTCAGTTGAAATGGTTGGGTTTGGAGCAAAAAGGTGGATGTTGTTGTGGAGTTGAAGCATGTGTAACTGTCAATTTCCCAATCATTACACTGCCTTCTAAAACAGATAGTCATGAGCACTCCTGATATCCGCGATGATAGCCCTTAGAAGTGTGGTGCAACTTCAAACTAAGAATGCAATTTCCCAATCATTAATCATTAAGATCTGTGGTGATTAAAATTACTTGGGTGATCTTTTTACACTTAGAATGCAATAAGCTAGTTCTATGTGAAATTCTCCTTACTCTATCTTCGGAGGGATGTAGATAACAAGAAGGTACTTTTTCACGTCCAACATGTCCATTGGAAGTTTCTTAATAGCTTCTCCATTCTTTGTGCCTCTGTGACTGGTATGTATTTGTAGTAACAAGTAGTATGTCCAGAATGTATACGACGTGCTCTTTTCTTGTATTTGACAAACCTCTCTTTTATCATCTAGCAATCCTCCTTTGACCTTCTCGATTGCTAGGTTTCATATGCACACTGTTAGAGTAGGAGTAAGAACAGGAATAATATATAGAATCCTACTTGGAAAAGGATTGCAGTGTAGTGTCCTAGTTGGGAAAGGATTGCTATGTAGTGTCTTAGTTGGAAAAGGATTAGTGTACATGGTATCAGAGTGTTGGTGAGAAAGTCAGTAGCAATAGTCACTAGTCACTGTGCGTCAATTTCTTGTACATGAGACACTTTCCGACCATTTTTCCAGCAATTTCTCTTTTCTAGTAGGACCGTACAATCATTCCGACCCTACCCATATAATTTTTCTCGGATTTTGACCACTGTTCAGCAGTTAAATCTATTCTGATGAGATTTTTCAGACCCCTTTCGTTTTTTTTGTGGTTCAGTACAATTTCTGCAAATGTTCATCATTGATTTCGATTTAGTCCAATGATCAAGTCTGAACCCTTAATGAAGAGATCAGATAATCAAACGTCACAATCTATGAAGAATCATCGAGGGGGAGGTCGTTTTGGAAGATCTCACCCTAGGTTTAGTTATTGTTATAGGGTTGAACACACTCTTGACATATGTTGCTCTTGGCCCAAGGGTAATTATTGTAATAGGCTTTGACACACTCTTGAAATATGTTATTCTTTGCATTGTCGACCACCTAAAAATATTCATGTTGCTTGGTCTAACTCCACAGGTAATCAATGGGTTTATTTACCTGAAGAAGAACATAATGAGTATCTTCAGTTTCGAGCAAGTAAGCAGATATCTATATCAGTAGCCCAACTGCATAGTCTCCTACCTTTGGATCATGGGTTGTGGACTCTGGTGCTTCTAATCATATTTATGGTAATAAAGTGACTTTTTTCATATATTGTTTATTCATACTCTTTCGGCTATCACGTTACCCAATTGTAACCAACCCAAAGCAAAAGGAGTTGGACAAGTTAATCCCTTATCCTCTTGTCACTTTAGATTTCTGTTCTTGATGTTCGTGATTGTCCTTTTTGTCTTGCATCAGTCAGTCATTTGACTTGTGCCCTAAATTGCGGCATACTATTTCTTGAGGACTCCTTTGTCATGCATGATCATAGTAGTGGAAAAACAATTGGTGTATGATATGAATCACAAGGCCTCTACTACCTTACCTCTCATAGTTCTTCTATAGCATGCCTAGTTACAGATCCCCGGGTGTAATTCACAAATGTTTGTGACATTTTGGTTTGTTCATGCTACAAAAGATGGTACCTAATTTGTCCAGTCTATCCACACTAGATTGTGATTCGTGTCAACTTGGGAAACACACTCAAACTACCTTTCAACGTAGTGCTGAGAGTCATACAGTCTCTATTTTTTTGTTAGTTCACTCTGATATTTGGTGTCCTAGTAAAATCAATTTAGCCTTATGGTTTTGTTATTTTGTTAGCTTCATTGATAATTGTTCAAGATGTATTTGGATTTTTCTTAATGAACGCTCTGAATTGTTTCCTATATTCAGGAGTTATTGTGCTAAGATTCAAAATCAATTTGGTGTCTCTATTCGTACCTTTCGTAGCGATAACGCCTTAGAATATATGTTCTCCCAATTTCAAGCATCAATGACTCATCAAGGAATTATTTATCAGATTTCTCGTCTGTACACCCCTGAACAGTGTTGAGTAGCAGAGAGGAAGAATAGGCACCTTATCGAGACGGCTCACACGCTTATTATTCAATCCGATGTTCCGCTGTGTTCTTGGGGTAATGTAGTTCTCTCATCTTGTTATTTTATTTAATTAATCAAATGCCCTCATCTTCCATTCAAAATCAAGTTCCTTAGTATTGTCTGCTCAGTCACCTCTATACTCTCTTCCCCCTCGTGTCTTTGGGAGTACATGTTTTGTTCATAAATTCACCACCCTAGGGAAGATAAATTAACCCTTCATGCTCTCAAATTTGTGTTCCCTAGTTATTCTTGAGTGCAAAAAGGGTACCTTTGCTACTCATCTCATTTTCGTTGGTACCTTATTTCAGTTGATGTCACATTCTTTGAGTTTCAGCCTTACTTTACATTTTCTTCTGATCCTGATCATCTTAACATATCTGAGGTCTTACCTATATTGACTTTTAAGGATCTTATCGTTACTTCTACATCTTCATCCATAGTGCCTGCACTGACTTTTGAGAAATCTACAATATCTTCTACAATTCCATCCACGGTGCCACGACTCTTGACTTATCATTGTCGGCCACGTACAGCATAAGGCTCAGATGATACCCGTTCTGCACCTGTTCCCTGCACCTAGAACAAGCTTGTCTTCTCCGATTGCACTTCAGAAAAGTATACGGGCCACTTGTAATCCTACCACTCATTATACCCTTTTAAGTTATCATCGTCTATCATTATCCTATTATGCTTTTGTATCATCTTTGTCCTGTAAGCTATGACTATCGATTTGTCTTCTTTAGCTACAAGTGGTACTTGGGAGCTTGTTCTTCTCCCTTCAGGTAAATAGACTGTTGGTTATTGTTGGGTTTATGCAGTGAAAATTGGTTCAAACGGCCAAATTGATCGGTTCAAGGCTCGTGTTGTTGCCAAAGGATATACTCTGATATTTGGGCTTGATCGATACTTTTTCCCCGGCTAAAATGGCATTTGTTCGACTTTTCCTATCCATGATTGTTGTTCGACACTGGCCTCTTTTCAGTTGGATATTAAGGATGCTTTTCTCTATGGTAACCTTTGAGAGGAAGTTCATATGGAGCAACCGCCTGGTTTTGTTGCTCTGGGGGAGTCTGGCCTGGTGTCTCGAATGTGTTGGTCACTTTGTGGTATAAAACAGTCTCTTTGAGCATAGGTTGGATACAGTAATTCATGAGTTTGGCATGATTCGTTAAGCAGGTCCCTTTGTGTTTTATCAACATTCTGCTCCAAATCTCTGTATTTATTTGGTGGTTTACGTTGACGATATTGTTATTATCGGCAATGATCAAGATGGTATCACTAATTTGAAACAATATCTCTTTCAACAGACCTCGACAGGCTGAAGTATTTTCTAGGTATTAAGGTTGCTCAGTCCGGATCAGGTATTGTTATTTCTCAACGTAAATATGCATTAGACATTCTTGAGGAGACTGGAGTGATGAGATGTAGACCCATTGGCACTCTTATAGATCCAAATACCAAAGTCTTCCAGGACAGCGGAAGTCACTCAGTGATCTTGGAAGATTTAGGTGTCTGGTTGGTAAGTTGAATTATCTCACAATGACCGGAACTGATATTTCCTATCCTGTTAGCGTTACAAGTCAGTTTATGGATTCCCCCTGTGATGGTCATTGGGATGCAGTTGTTCGAATATTGTGATAGACATTCTACATCGGATATTGTGTTGGTGATAATTTGGTGTCCTGGAAGAGTAAGAAACAAATTGCGGTTGCTAGATCTAGTGCAGAAACATAATATCGAGCAATGATTGTAGCAACTTGTGAGCTTGTTTGGATCAAACAATTGTTGAAAAAACTAAAATTTGGAGAAGTAAAGATGGAATTTGTGTGTGATAAACAAGCGTCTCTCCATATCGCATCAAATCCAGTGTTTCATGAGAGGGATAAGCACATTGAAATTGATTGTCATTTTGTCAGAGAAAAGATATTCAGTTCATATTGTTACAAAATTTGTGAAGTCAAGAGATCAACTTGTAAATATTTTTACCAAGTCTTTCACCGGTCCTCGTATTAATTACATTTGTAACAAAGCTAGGTACGTATGACTTGTATGGACCAGTTTGAGGGGAGTGTTAGAATAAGAGTAGGAACAAGATAGTATATAGAATTCTACTTGGAGAGGATTGCAATTAAGTGTCCTAGTTGGAAAAGGATTGCAATGTAGTGTCCTAGTTAGAAAAGGATTATAGTGTAGTGTCTATAAATAGGGTCTCAGTTTAATAGTGTAGACACAACAGTTCAATAATATTCTTCTCCTATGTATCTAACACACACATTGTACTTCCCTTGTTTGTTGCACTCAAATGGAAAACCCAACTAAATTATTGGAAGAGAACCAACCTCACAGTTAAGTGCCTTTGCATAGTAACTTCTTTCCTTTATAATACTCTCTGCATTTCTTTGATATATCCTTCAATCTTGAAACTGCTTGAAACCATAACTATTTGTTCCTTAGATGGGACTGGTTCATCTCTGTGTCACTGCAACACAAGTGTATCATCCACAAAGAGCAAAGGAGTAGCAAACGAGACACCGGTAAAACTATCCCATAAATGAGATAACATTATGTAATCTTTCACTCCTTGCTGTGAATCCACTCAAATATCCTCCCCTCACAGTTTCACCCATCACTTAGCTTTGTGCTTTTCTAACCCAAACGAATAACATGGGTGGTAAAGGATCCATTCGTCATAGGATCCCTATATTCTTGAAGAAACCCGTTGAGTTCCACTGACCGTAATTGAAAACTTCATTGTAGAGTAGATTGAAAAATAGCTGGGGGTCTATCGGAAACAACCTCTCTACTTCCCCGGAGGTAGTGGTATGGACTGTGTACATTTTACCGTCCCCAGACCCCAGTAGGTGGGAATATACTGGGTTTGTTGTTGTTGTTGTAGAGTAGATTGAAAAATACACATGCACTCTCCATTTTTCTTCAGGTGACAAATCCTTTGAAATATCAGCTATTGGTGATGATTGAGTTTGATGGTTTACGTTTACTGAATGGGCCATCAGATGATTTACAAGCAAGATCAAAGATCCTTAGTACCAACACTACAGAAGGAAATACAAAATCAAAGGCAAAAGCCACAAAAGAACGAAGATACAATAGAGAGCCAAAGGATTTTGCATAATTCAGATAATACTTAAAACATCTAGGCACAAATTGCTAAATCTTTTATTGAGTTGTCGCATTCAATTCCATTCATATCGTCCTTAAACTTTGAAAAGGATAAGTAGCATGAATGAGAGATTGATCCCACTTTCCTCATCTTAAAAGAAACCCAAAATTAGGAAGGAAAATATAAAAAATAATGAACCATTAAAAATACTTAAGAGAGAAGGGAGAAAGTTAAACGGGAAAAACGTTTTTGAGTAAAAAGTTTCAACAAGAATCCAAAAGAAGCTATCCATATCTCCAATAACGATTTCAATTTCAATTATATATTCAAAGAATGCAAATATAAAGAGTAGAATTATGCGATTCTAACATGAAGCAAGGATCATATTCCAAGCTCGAAATTGGAAAAAACTTGTGTGAAAACACTTTAAACTCTGTGTCAATTAAAGAATGTAAAAACAATTCTAAAATGGAAATTAAACAACTCACAGATTGTGGAAACTTGAACAATCTTATGCAAAACACCATATGCATATAATAAACAAAAACCAATACTTCATCTGCATCATATGCATGTAACAGGAAGTTGCAAAACACTGATCCAGTTTGTTTATTTAGCCAGCACAACTAATCTATATTGACAAATAAGTGAAGCTTTCACCAAAATAATGTGACATATCCAAAAAGAGCTGTTGATGGGATTAGGTATGGTCACAATTGTTGAAGGAGAGAACCGAGCTTGATCGTAGAGACCGATTGTTAAAATCTGGCAAAAGGAGTTCAATTAGCGAATAAGTGATTCGATTAATCAATTAATTGGAAAAAACAACTGATAGCATAGTTGCAATCAGAAAACTAAAATATGAACAATATAATTACCAACAACTCCTACCCCACAGGAAAACAATAATTTGGAAATAATGATCCAAAAAATATATTTTCCATAGAAACCCCATGTTATACTCAATATCTAGAGAATCCAGTGTTGCAAACATAATGGAACACAGTGGGGACAGAGAAAGACAATTACGTGGAACTCTCAAATGGTAAAGGGAAAAGGGAAAAAAGAGGAGAAGCAGTGGATTGTTGGAAGGAACTGCGGGTTTTTGTCTGTTACAGGGGAATTTAAGGACTCTTGGAGTCTGTAGTAGAACAGATAACTGGTTTATTTTGTATTTTTTTCCCTGTTATTTTAGTAGAATTGAAGGAGAAATTGACAAGAAAAGAGAAAATAGATAAATATAAATGCTGGTCACTGGATGCTGCCATGTCATCTTTTCTATTCCCATCTTTATATAGGTTTATAAATTACCAAGTTAAAATTGGAACACCTGTCAAAAATTTCAGGACAAGCCTTCAGCTCTTCAAGACATTTTAACCGGAGAAATGATCCTTTTATCCTCAAAGGACTTTCACCGTCAAGGACATAAGGAGCGTGCACTAGCTATGCTGCATCAAATGATTGAAGATGCTCATATGGGGAAGAGACAGTTTCTTAGCGGTTGGTTTCTGTTTCTTTATCCTTGCTTTTTTACATCTATTGTTTGTAGTTCATATTTGAGGTTGGGGAATTAAAAAAAAGTGATGATGCTATCTAGTGTTTCTCTCCCTTCATTTTCTTCCTCCTCTCAATGTGCATTTCTGTGTCTGTCTCTCCCTCTTTAGTACTTATATTTTTAACGTAACTGCACTTTTCGATAATATCTTATTCTTGAATGTTTAGCTAGATCCTTGTTAATTTCTCATACGTGTGTACTTTTACTCTTTAAGTCATGCAAATGAATTTTTGGTGCTTTGCAACATTCTAGGTAAGCTCCACAACTTGGCAAGAGCTTTAGCTGATGAAGAAACAGAGAGGGAACAGATTAAGGAGGATGGATCGCGTTCTGACAAGAAAGGATTGTTAATGTATAGCAAAAATGGAGTTCTTGGGCTTGGGCTGAAAATCTTGAAGCAGCCGACGACAACTTCAGCAGCTGGTGACAATAATATACATTCTGGTAGCTATGATGTCAAGGAAACTGGAAAAAGATTATTTGGGCCATTCAGCTCCAGAATGACCACATTCCTCTCTCAATTTGTCCTCTACCTTGCTGCCATTGGGGACATTGTTGATGGGACTGATACTACTCATGACTTCAACTACTTCTCACTTGTGTATGAATGGCCTAAAGATGTAAGCTTTCTTTTTGCGAATTTTCTTACTATTTTGTGGCACTTTGTGGGACTACACTGGGCATGTGTTTGTCTTACTATTTTGCGGGGTGATACTATGTGAACCGGCAAAAGCGTCTTGAAGTTTAATGCAGAATAAGTTTTGTTATAAAAACCGTCTTTGAATTGTATTAGGTTGTCACATGCTTTAGAGGTAATGTTGTGGCATTTTGCTAAGCAGGACCCCCTCCCCTTGCGATGATGACAGAGACGGATTGAGAGAGGACAAAGTTTAAAATAAAGGAAGCAACGTGCTTGTTCTTAAATATTTTGTTTGAAATTTCCGGCTCTCACAAAATATTTGCTTGCAGCTTTTAACTCGTTTGGTGTTTGAGCAAGGAAGTACTGATGCAGCTGAAAAGGCAGCAGAGATTATGAATGCGGATTTTGTTCATGAAGTGATTTCTGCTTGTGTTCCTCCAGTTTATCCTCCAAGATATGGTCATGGTTGGGCTTGCATCCCGGTGATTCCTACGTACACTGAGAATTACTCTGAAAATAGAGTATTATCCCCTTCGTGTCGAGAGGCCAAGCCTGGGTCTTTCACTCCTTCCTCTGGGGATGCTGAATTACCTCTTTATCCTCTTCAATTGGATATAGTGAAGCATCTCATCAAGTTATCCCCAGTTAGAGCTGTATTAGCATGTGTCTTTGGAAGTTCTATACTTTATCGTGGCAAGGAGACTACTGTATCTAGATCTCTGAAAAGTTGCTCTCTACAAACTCCTGATGCTGATAGGTTATTCTTTGAGTTTGCTCTTGACCAATCTGAGAGGTTAGTTCCCAATAAAAGGAGTTTGTAATCGATCCCTTATGTAAGTCATATATGTGGGTTCTCTTATTTTTTTGTCTGTTTCTTTTCGTGACTTCTCTGAGCAGGTTCCCTACCTTGAATCGCTGGATACAGATGCAGACCAATCTTCATCGAATCTCAGAATTTGCAATAATGGCTGATCACACGCCAGGTGATGGTAAAGACGTACCTGAATGTAAAATTGCTATGAAGAGATTTCGTGATCATGACAGTGATGCTGAATCTGAAGTTGATGAACTTGCTGGTAGCAGTAATGTATCAACAAATCCCCAGGAGATTAAGAATAAAATGAGAGGATCTTCTGATCCTTGTCGTGATACCTTAAAATCTGAAAGCTCTGATCGTACTACAGTTTTTCTTTCTTTTGACTGTGAGAATGAAGGGCCATATGAGAAAGCTGTGGAACGGTAATCTATCTCCTTTCTTTGAGTTTTGACCAGTATGGCTTCTTCGCAACCGTATATGCTTTACATACTTGATTTTTGATGTTTTTTACTTGAGTCGAGAGTCTCTTAGAAACAACCTCTTTACTTTCACAAGCTAGGATAAGGTTGTGTACGCACCACCCTCCCGGACCCCATTTTGTAGTGGGGTCATTGGGTATGTTGTTGTTGGATTGTAGTTCGACCTCTTATATGGGAAAGATAATTCCAAGTTTTGGTATAAAATTTATACACAATTTTATCTAATACTAACAACCAAATACGGGATAAATGTAGACCAAATTTTATATCGGGATTAGTATCCTAGTCCGGACAATCATACGAGCCCCAAGTGTACAAAATCCTTCTTCATTCTATCAAAAGTTCTTCTATTCCCCCTCTCTTCATACATTCCACATAAATGCTAGTGGAACAACTTCGCACTGTGTCTTTTCTTCTGTCTTGTGAAGGTCCAACTAAACAATACTTCTCAGCAGTTCATGTCATCATCTATTAAGGACCAAACCGACATAGTATTTTCCATCGCAAGCAATACACTATCTAACAATGTAAAAGGAGGTGATTCACATCTTTAGCTGAACTTCTACACATGAAGCACTGTTTGCCATATGTAATTCTCCTCCCCCTCAAATTTTAAGCTATCAAGATTGTTAGAATATGAGTAGGAATAGGAATATCATGTAGAATCCTACTTGGAAAGGAATTGTAATGTAGTGTCCTGTTAGGAAAAGAATTGGAAGGTAGTGTGTATAAATAGGGCCTCAATGTAATAATGTAGTTACAACAATTCAATAATATTCTTTTCTTATATTTTCTCACATGGTATCAGAGCCTCTACGATCTTGGTAGAGAATCAAAGAGCCTCCGCTGCCGGCGGGCGGCTATAACCCATATGTCATCCGTCCGACCAATGATCATGTTAGCAAAAGTTTGGCCACGACACTTCTTTTCCCTACTTTCTCAGATCTAATTTGCATAGTACCGTGCATCTTTTCAAACTAATTTCTCAAATCTGAGTTGCATAGCATCGTGCGTCTTTTTTGTGACTCCGTAGATCTGATTTGCGTAGTTCCATGCATCTTTATAGTGACTCTTCAGATCTGATTTGTGTAGGGTCGTGCCATCATTCCGACTCTATCCATATAAGTTCTCTTTTTCAGTAGGGTCGTGTCGTCATTCTGACCCTACCCATGTAATTTCCCTTTTTCAGTAGGGTCGTGTTGTCATTCTGACCCTACCCATATAATTTCTATTTTTCAGTAGGGTCGTGTCTTCATTTCGAGTCTACCCATATAATTTCTATTTCTCAGTAGGATCATGTCATCATTCCGACCTACCCATATAATTTTTTCTCAAATGGTGACCACTTTTCAGCCATCAAATCTAATAATCCGGCGCATGAGTATGTTCCGTCCAGTTCTGTAGTGACTATCTTGTTCAAGATCTACTCATCTCTTGATTTCGAGATGACCCTTATATTTTATACCAGTTTCTGGCAATTTTCCAGCAACACATTGACTTTCCGGCAATGTTTACTACTTTTTGGATCACTTTTTCTGTTTGTTCTGTTTCAGTTGAGGTCTGAGGTCTCCCAGACGTCCAAAACAGTCCTTATCAGTTTTCTTGCAGATATATTCATCAAGTCCCTCACCGATCCTTGTATTAGTTACATCCATAACAAGCTTGGTACACATGTATTCTATGCACCAGCTTGAGGGGAAGTGTTAGAATATGAGTAGGAATAGGAATATCATATAGAATCCTACTTGGAAAGGGATTGTAATGTAGTGTTCTATTAGGAAAAGGATTGGAAGGTAGTGTGTATATATAGGGCCTCAATGTAATAATATAGTTACAACAATTCAATGATATTTTTCTCTTATATTTCTCACAAAGATTATTCCCCTTGAAGCTCAACTGGCAAAACACATTTTTTCTTGATATTCTAGGAATCCACACAGAGATATGAAAAAGTAGACTCATCCTTGCCCAAAAATTTCATAACAGGACTTAAAAGAAAAGACAATTATTCCCCGCCCGTCTCCTTATGTCACGGCTCTCCACCTTGTTTGTTAAGCAGGTCAATCAATATTTAGGATTTTTTTGGACCAAGTAAAAGTATTTTCATTCATAAACATGACCAAAACGGCCGTATACAAAGGTTACCAAAAGATCAAGACTCTACAAACTCCACCCGATCCTCTAAGCAAGAAGGAACTTTCTGTTTATACCAAAAAAAATAAGTGTGTAGACTACTCCTCAACTGCAAGAAACTCAACCCTACACCTTCAAAAACTCTCCTATTCCTCTCGCTCCAAACTACCCACATTAACGCTATCGGTACCATGTTCCAGGCCCTTCCTCTTCTCCTCATTCTCCTGCTCTTCCAACTAAGCAAAAGATCTTTCACAGTTCTTGGCATTACTTGGCATTACTGAAGGAGTGCAAAACCATCTAAACATATCCCACCATAATCTCATGGTGAGCCTGCAATGCAGAAGAAGGTGGTCCACATCCTCGCCCCTCTCGTTGCACATCTTACACCAGATTACGCAGATAACTTCTCTTTTTATAATGCAGACAAATATTTTGGATTTTACAACCTCCTAATCTTTTAATTTCCTCCTAAGCCTCAGCGAGCTTCACCTTGTTGCCTTCCTATCTGGTAAACTAACATCTCCATTTGGCATGAAATACTGGACGTATTTTGAAAAGATATACTTCAAGTGTTGTTCTAACACCACCTATGTCTCCAAAAAACTTGCTCTACTCTCTTCAGCGACCCACCTGGAAGATACATGCCATAAAACTCTTCCCACGCCTTCAAAATATTCTTCCAAAGCCCTCATCCATAAGGAAGTGTGACATCTGAGTCCTACATCCCCATTCCAAGACCCCATATTTCCCTGTCATCACCCTCCTTCCAAGAGCATTCTCCTCTGCCCTAAATCTCCACAACAATGTTTCCAATAGTGCCTTGTCTTTTTATTAGGTAAACAAAATTTAATTAATAAGAAAAAGACCAACATGGTCGTATACAAGCGGTATACCAAAAATTAGAGAGCCTATAAAATATGGTTCTCCACAAAAAACACTCAATCTCTGTACAAAGAGGAACTACATGGGTGCACCAAAAGAAAATCAAGGAATGGAGACTTCTTTTTTTTTTTTGGACAAGTTACCGACTGTATATAAATCATCAGCACAAAAGTGGGAAGTCAAAATTACATCATTGAATCTACATCCAAAAGAGTAAAAACAATATACTACTACTCAGTTGAGCAAAACTCATCTCTATCCCTTCGAAAACCCTCCTATTTTTCTCTCCCTGAACTACCCACATCAAAGAAAGAGGAACAACATTGGAAGCCTTGTGCTTTCTTCTCGTGCTTTCACTAGACCAGATGAATATCAACTCCTTTACAGCTGAGCACCATTTGATCTTTCTTGCTATACTCTCTATCACGTTTCTTATTTTCTTGGTTTTTTTTGGTAATGAATTTTTTTTTATTACCAGTGAAGAAAATGTGTGAGAACTCGAAACTCATCAAGTTCCAGTAAGCAACTTAATTAGGCTGAGAACTTGAAACTCCTCAAGTTCCAGTAAGCAACTTAATAAACTAGCTAGTAACTACTGTCCAACAAACTAAGGATAGGAATCTGTTCATCATATGCTGCTGTGTTTGTTTTCACATTCCTTCCCTTCAGGGCTTTTCTCACACTGCAGCTGCAATTCATGGTTACTGTTTTCTCTCTGTGTATGGAAAAAAATTATCTAGTTCAAATTTTTATGATCTTAAAAGTGGCCACTTGGGATAGCTTAGGCTCACCTTTCACATTAATTATGTCTACAGGTTGATTGATGAAGGAAAAATGATGGATGCTCTTGCAATTTCTGATCGATTCTTGCAAAATGGAGCCTCAGATCAGTTGCTTCAGTTGCTAATTGAACGTGGAGAAGAAAACATATCTGGACAGTCTCAGGGTTATTCAGGAAACAACAATTGGAGCCACAGTTGGCAGTACTGTCTCCGTTTGAAAGATAAGCAATTGGCAGCTAGACTTGCGCTCAAGTATGTCCATTAAGTGTCTCTTTTTCTCTGTTGAGTTCTTTATTATGTGTGTAATGGAAGTTATGATGTGGTTACATGCATAACCTTCTCTGAAGCTATCTCTTGCTGAACTTTCGAAACTCACCAACAAAGAGAGTCAGAGAGGAAGCAGGGGTAAGAAGTGATATCGAGAGTAAAATGGAGAAAGAAAAACGATTTGCGCTTTCTTGACTCTATATATATAAGTACAACCTTCCAAATCCACAAGGCGTGGTGGATGTTCTTACACAAATGACCTCCTTTATTCCATGAATACTGGATGTAGAGTAACTTCCCTGACATATTGGATGGAATGAGTTTTAAGACAACATTTCTAAGAACTGTATGATTAAAAAACAAAGAAAAAGGATAAATACTTTTGTTTGTTTTGAACTTGTAAATATGTCTTCCAACACAGCCTGTGTGCTCAAGATTTATAATAGTGTGCCTTTTTTCTCATCGGTGTAAGCCTTGGTGGGTAGAGTCAGAGGCGAATATAGGATTTCTTGAACATGAATGCACTACTAAAGAAAGAAGAAAAAAATGTTTTAAGTGGAAATTGGTCTCTAGTCTTTAATGTAAATATCTCAACATCCAACCAAGTGCACCATTTAGCACTCTTGTAGCATGGGTTCCAGAATATAATGTTATATGAATTTTAGAAAATATATACCTAAGTATCTGATTTTTTGGAGAGATCTCCGGTTCATGTGCCCCAAATTTTGTATGTTAATTCGCCATTGCACAGAGTTCCCAGTATTTGTGTTGGGGGAAGGTAACAGATGCCTAGTGTAATAGTCGAGGTGCGTGGAAGATGCCTGGACACCACTATCATAAGAAAAGAAATAAATAGTAAAACAAATCTGAAATCAAGGACTAACCGAGCTGACAGAATTGTCAGAAAACTGCCCAACTGTGAAATCTATAGAGTGCTTGGACCCTAAGTTTTCCAACTTAAGAGTTATTTCTCTATTTTCTTTGCTTCTCTAAGGCGAGATACCCTTGCTTTGTGAAATCACTGTAGCACAGTCAATCTTCTTCTTCTTCTTCTTCTTCTTCTTCTCTTTATTTTTTTGGGATGAATTGAGGAGTAGTAAATTCCCTTGTATTTGTGTGGGGTTCGGCTCAGACCTCTAATAATATTTTAAAAGTGACTATGGGGCCTTAGTGCCATGCCTCCTTATAACCCATGTCACGAGCAGACGTGCCTGCTGCTTTACATTTTATTTTGTTTACAAAAAGCTATTCAGTGTGAACCATCTTTGATATTTATCAAGTTTTTCTTTTTTAATAGATCATCTGTTCTATTAATTAACTAAATGATTTATTTTTAACTGACTATTGCACAGATTGGGTGTTGGTCTGAGTTTGATATTTAGAAAGCTCAGCTTTATTTTTTTGGGTGCCCCAGATACTTGCGTAGATGGGAACTGGATGCTGCTTTGGATGTTCTCACTATGTGCAGCTGCCACTTGCTAAAAAATGATCCTATTAAAGATGAGGTATGTGAGTTCCATGGTTTCTTAAACTCACTCTTATTGCTATTGCTAGGCATTGGTTTTTGTGTGTGATTTATCTCTGTGTACTTGGTATGCTAACTCTATATCTGTTCTCTTGATACATGGATGGTACAACTAGGTTGTTCAGATGAGGCAAGCTCTCCTGAGGTACAGCCATATATTAAGTGCAGATAACCGCTTCCACAGCTGGCTAGAGGTTCTTAGCTCATTCCTTATTTTTCATGGTTGGATTTAGGGAAACTATAAGATCTCAAACACGTTCGTGTTTCTAGAGCTCTTTTGTCCGATTTCTTCTTTGCATCTTATGTGGAGCATTTCCTTTGAATTTTTAGGTGGAGTCTGAGTGTAAAGAAGATCCCGAAGGTCTCGCTCTTAGATTAGCTGAGAAGGGAGCTGTTTCTGCTGCTTTAAAAGTTGCTGAAAGTGAAGGGCTATCCATTGAACTGCGCAGAGAGCTGCAGGGCCGTCAACTTGTGAAGCTTCTAACAGCAGATCCTTTAAATGGTGGAGGCCCTGCAGAAGCTTCACGTTTTCTCTCTTCTTTACGTGACACTGCAGATGCTTTACCCGTTGCAATGAGTGCAATGCAGCTTTTGCCCAACCTTCGATCAAAGCAGCTTCTCGTAATGACAGTTCATCCTAAAATATTCTTTATTTGAGTTTCTCTGAATTGATTGCTATCAGCATTTTAAAATTCTCATTTCAAATAACCAATTCCTTTAATGTATTTTATTTTTTGTTTCTATGAAGGTTCACTTTTTCCTGAAAAGAAGAGATAATAATTTATCAGAGTTGGAGGTTTCCAGGCTCAACTCCTGGGCATTAGGTTTACGTGTTCTGGCTGCTTTGCCTTTACCGTTGCAGCAAAAATGCTCTCCCCTACACGAGCATCCTCATTTGATTCTAGAAGTTTTGCTGATGAGAAAACAACTTCAATCTGCATCTCTGGTAATAAGTTGTAAGTTTAGAGAATGTTAATTTTTCTTTTATCATTATCTTTGATGTGGCCTTGATTTTTTTTTTTTTTTTCAGATACTTAAGGAATTCCCCTCCTTGAGAGACAACAATATGATTCTTATATATGCTGCCAAAGCTATTGCTGTCAGCATTAGTTCTCCTTCCAGGGACCCTAGGATTTCAATTTCAACTCCAAGAGCAAGACAGAAGACAAAATTGGGAACACCCACAAGGTCATCATTCACTAGTAGCCTTAGCAATTTTCAAAAAGAGGCCCGCAGAGCATTTTCTTGGGTCCAAACTGGAGATAAAGGTACAGCCAAGGATAGGAAGAGAAAGAGCTCTGGAGTAATGCAATCAGAGAGGATGGCTTGGGAGCCAACTACTGCCATCCAGGAAGACCGTGTTACATTATTTTCTGCAGATGGGCAAGAACGGCTGCCTGCTGTTGCTATTGCTGAGATGTGGATGCTCACAGGTGACCCTAAGAAGGATGAAGCTGTCCGTTCTTCTCATCGTTATGAAAGTACACCCGATATTACTCTTTTCAAGGTATGGCTATTTTCACTAATCAATGTTTTTGGACGGCGGGAGGAGACTCAGAACATTTTCCGGTAGAGACAGGGTTGCATCAGGGATCGACTCTTAGCCCGTTTTTGTTTGCGCTTGTGATGGATGTGTTGACGCGGAGTATTCAAGATGAGGTGCCTTGGTGTATGTTACTTGAAGATGATGTAGTGCTAATTGATGAGACGCGGGGGTTTGTGAATGAAAAGTTGGAGGTTTGGAGGCAAACCCTCGAATCTAAGGGTTCAAGTTGAGAAGGTCCAAGACAGAGTATTTGGAAAGCAAGTTTAGTGACTTGAGGTAGGAGGACGGAGTGGTGGTGAGGTTGGATTCTCAGGATGTTTGTAAGAAGGATAATTTTAAGTATCTTGGGTCTATGATTCAGGGGAATGGTGAGGTTGATGAGGATGTCTCTAATCGTATTGGAGCAGGTTGGATGAAGTGGAGGCTCGCTTCGGGAGTGCTGTGTGATAAGAAGGTGCCCTTAAAGCTCAAAGGCATGTTCTACAGAGTGGCTGTCCGTCCGGCCATGCTATATGGTGCGGAGTGTTGGCCAGTCAAGAACTCGTACATTCAAAAATTGAAGGTAGCGGAAATGAAAATGTTGCATTGGATGTGTGGACTTACTAGAGGAGATAAAGTTAGGAATGAGATTATCCGGGAGAAGGTGGGAGTGGCTTCGGTAGAGGACAAGATGCGGGAAGGAAGGCTGAGATGGTTTGGGCATGTGATGAGGAGGGGAACGGATGCTCCAATTCGTAGGTGTGAGAGGCTAGCTTTGGATAGTTTCAGGAGGAGTAGAGGTAGGCCGAAGAAATACTGGAGGAAAGTGATTAGACATGACATGGGGCTGTTACAGCTTACTGTGGACATGACCCTAGATAGGAAGGTGTGGAGATCGCGGATAAAGGTAGAAGGTTAGTGCGTGTGTGGGTTGTAACTAGTAGTTAGGGAGCTTTGGTGTAGCCGGGTTAGTAATCATCCATTGGTATAAGCCGTTAATGTATGCTACTACTAGGGGTTGTCCTTTTCTTTTTTCTTATTTCTTATTTCCTATTTTTATTTTCGTATTGCTCTTATTTTCGTGTCTCTTTTAGCTCTATTTTTACTTATTCTCATTTCTTATTTCGGTTATGCCATCCTTTTTGTTTCATGTATTACTATGACCTTGTTGACTATGTATTATCTTGAGCCGGGAGTCTATCGGAAACAACCTCTCTACTTCTTCGGAGGTAGCGGTATGGACGGCCTACATTTTAACCCCCCCGTCCCCTAGACCTCACTTGTTGGGAATACACTGGATTTGTTGTTGTTGTAATATGTTTCTGCTAGACCATACATGGCACTACCTTTCAGGTGGTTCTTTTGTCTCTTCAACTGAAAATCTAGTGATTCTGATTCTCTGTAGGAGGAAAAGAATTTATGCGTTGCTAGTTTTCTTCTCCCACCTAAAACTTAGTTTTAAATTCCACTGTAGCAAATCTGGTCTTCTCTTTAATAGAAAGTTTCTCGTTTTTTTTTTTATGGTGATATGGTGCAATTAAGAATATGTATTAGTGAGCCTTTCTAATTTGATGTGTCTGCTTACGCATGACTTATAAGGAGAAGTCATTCATTTTGTAAATAGATCGTTGGTTCAGTATAGGGACAAGAGAGAAACTTGCACATGGTGTTCATTAACCTAGAAAAGGCTTATGGTATAGTCCCTATGCAGGTCCTTTGGAGATGTTTGGAGTCTAAAGGTGTACGTGTGGCTTACACTAGAATAATTAAGGACATGTATGTTGGAGCCAAGGTCTGGGTTAGAACAGTTGGAGGTGACTCAGAAAAACTGTCCAGTTGTGATGGGGCTGCACAGGGGTCGACCCTAAGCCCTCTCTGATTTGCTTTAGTGATGGTCGAATTGACACGATATATTCAAGAGGAGGTTCTGGGGTGCATGTTATTTGCAGATGTCATAGTATTGATTGATGAGATGGGTGGTGGAGTTAATGATAGGTCGGAAGTTTGGAGACAGGCCCTAGAGTCAAAAGGTTTTGGGTTAAGCAGGACTAAAACAGAGTACCTGGAGTGTAAGTTCAGTTACATAATGTATGAGGCGGAGGTGGAAATGAAGATCGATGCATAAGTCATACACAAGAGAGGAATTCTTAAGTATCTTGAATCAATAATTAAAGGAGACTGAGATTGACGATGATGCCGCACATCGTATTGAAGCGGGGCAGGTGAAATGGAAGCTCTGGGCACCAGAGTACTTGCAATAATAATGAGTCGCCAAGGCTTAAAGGTAAGTTCTACAGAGTGGTGGTTAGACTAACATTGTTGTATGGGGCAGAGTACAGGCCAATCAAGACGTCCATTGTTGTATAGAATTCACTCCTTGAATTGCACCCGTTCATCTTTATTTTGTGTGGATTTAACTGATTCCTTTCTGGGGCTGGATTTCGAGGTTGTCTAAATAGGAGACCGAGTTTTTTCTATATCTATGCTTTCTTACAAATTGCTTTTGTTCTTATTATGTTCTGCACTCTAAAGCACATTATTACACTGTTTCTTTTTTCTTTTAAAATTCTTAATTATTTATACTTGAAATTTAGGCCCTGCTTTCAATGTGTTCGGATGAGAGTGCATCTGCCAAAGGTGCTCTGGACTTGTGTGTAGGCCAGATGAAAAGTGTACTAAGCTCCCAACAGTTACCTGAGAATGCAACAATGGAAACAATTGGCCGAGCATATCATGCCACAGAAACTTTTGTTCAGGTATCTACTTTGCACTGAGTGTATACTAAATCAAATTATTCATGAAATGGTGCAGTAATATGTTGAGCTTTGATCTTGTAGAGCCTGCTTTTTGCTAAATCCCTCCTTAGAAAGCTTTCTGGAAGCACTGACTTGTCTGGTAATATGGAAAGAAGTAGGGATGTAGATGATGCATCTTCTGATGCTGGCAGCTCTAGTGTGGGTAGTCAGTCGACAGATGAGCTGTCTGAAGTACTGGGACAAGCTGAGATGTGGTTAGGACGTGCCGAATTGCTGCAAAGTCTTTTGGGTTTCGGAGTAGCTGCCTCACTTGATGATATCGCTGATAAAGAGTCATCTGAGCATCTTCGGAATAGATTAATTCTTGATGAAAAATACAGCATGGCTGTTTACACTTGCAAGAAGTGTAAGGTAGTATTGGAAAGACCTTATATGTGCATGTTCTCCTCTTTGCACCATAAAGTAAATTCTAATTGAAAACTTACTCTCAGATTGATGTTTTCCCTGTGTGGAATGCATGGGGGCATGCTCTGATTAGGATGGAGCGCTATGCACAGGCTCGTGTTAAATTTAAGTATGCAAAAGCAATTTTATTTTCTATTCTTTGTCAACCTCCAACAAAAATCTAATTTTGATTGCTTATCACTGTACTTTTTTAACTATTTGACAATGTCTAGGCAAGCACTTCAATTGTACAAGGGTGATGCTGCTACTGTTATATTGGAGATTATTGGTACCATTGAAGGAGGTCCACCGGTGGATGTTTCATCTGTTCGGTCCATGTAAGAAAGTAACAAGTTTTGTATTGTATATGTTGGTGATTTAGTATGTGGAAGACATGCGATATGATATCTGCAAATGCTGGTCCTAATATTTCTTTTATGCATGCAGTTAAATCTCTTCTTTTTCTCAGCTTGTTTTAAAGGCAATTAGCAGCATTTAGGGACTACTGTTATATTTACTAGATGGCACTATTAAATAACGTCCTACAATTATTGTTCAAGGGTTTGTAAGGGGATTTTGTATTTTATAATGCACTGAGCTCCTCCATCCATTGCATTAATGTTTGAGGTTGGTGTCTCAGATTCTTTCACATTGTATTTGGTCTCAACTTTGGTAGGCGTATTTCACAATCTTTCCCCTGTAGGCTCCTCTCTCAACACAATCAGTTGAGATGCTTTGTGCCTTTCTCTTGGTTCAGCCCATTGAGCGATTAAATCTGTTCAAGAACCAACCAGGAGATGTTGAGCCCTCTTTACTTCTTCGTGTGTTTACTTATTCATATTTTGAACCTCCTAAGAGAAAATTCTGGTTCTGCTAGCAAAATATGAATGAATAAAATATGCAAGTGAATTTCAGGAAAAATGCTCCCAGGCACATTTACCATGGTGTATGCTTTTTGCAGACGATGTAGTTCTGATAGATGAGACTCGAGGGGGTGTGAATGATAAATTAGAGGTGTGGAGGCGAACTCTTGAGTCTAAAGGGTTCAGGGTGAGCAGGCGGGAGGATGAGGTAGTTGTGAAGCTGGAAGCTCAGGAGGTATGTAAGAGGGACAAGTTCAAGTATCTTGGGTCCGTGATCCAGAGTAACGGTGAGATTGACGAGGATGTCTCGCACCGTATTGGGGCGGGATGGATGAAGTGGAAACTCGCGTCGGGGGTGCTGTGTGATAAGAAGATGCCGCCCAAGCTTAAAGGCAAATTCTACAGGGTGGTAGTCCGTTTGGCCTTGTTGTATGGAGCGGAGTGTTGGCCAGTTAAGAACTCCCACATTCAAAAAATGAAGGTGGCAGAAATGCGGATGTTGCGCTGGATGTGTGGACTGACTAGAGGGGATAGAGTTCGGAATGAGACTATCCGGGAGAAGGTGTGACTTCAGTGGAGTGCAAGATGCGGGAAGCACGATTGAGATGGTTCGGACACGTGAAGAGGAGGAGCATGGATGCCCCGGTCCGTAGGTGTGAGAGGCTAGCGTTGGATGGTTTTAGGCGGGGTAGGGGTAGGCCGAAGAAGTACTGGGGTGAGGTGGTTAGGCGGGACATGGAACAGTTACAGCTCACCGAGGACATGATCCTAGATAGGAAGGTCTGGAGGACGCGAATTACGGCAGAGGATTAAGGCCAGTTCGGGTCGCTAGTGTAGGGAATTACTTGGTGGGGGTTTTATTCTTGTCATGATTCCGTTCCGTGTTCCATGTTGTATTACGAATCTATGTGCTTTCCCCTGCTTTCCTCTGCTTTATATTACTTATGGGTGCTGTATTTATGTTATGTAATCTGCTTCTGTGCTGCACTATGTGTTTATGTGGTATCTCGTGCCTTGAGCCGGGGGTCTATCGGAAACAGCCTTTCTACTTCATCACAGGTAGAGGTATGGACTGCGTACATCTTACCCCCCCAGACCCCACTAGGTGGGAATACACTGGGTTTGTTGTTGTTGTTGTTACTCTCTTTCCTACTTCCTAGGACTGCAGAACTTCCCCTTTCCGGTAGATTTCCGGAATTGATCCTCTTTCAAACAATTCAGTTTTACATCCTGTGATTACTGTTTTACTAATACTTCCTCCTCCTTCACTTTTCAATTTCGTCGAAAAGCTTTTTTGGGTAATGGATTCTGTTTGTGACTTAAAAAAAAAAGAAATTATTTGTTACCATCCTTTTCCTTTTCATTCCTATCATGGATAATAGGATTCATTTTAGAATTGGGGGGGGGGGGGGGGGATCCTATGATCTGACAGAAACCAGATTGTCTTCTGATGTGGTACGAATGGGTTGATGGTTCAAAGCTTTATATGAGAAGAATGAAGATTAGTAGGGGCGTGCTATTGTGGCTGTGCAACAGATTCAAGGAAGCCTCAACCATTAAAGGAATGCCTTTTAAGACCTGGAAGTGCAGAGATATCTCCATCAACATTTATTGTACCGTAAAATACAATAAATTTGGTAGGTTCATCTCAGTTATTTCAGTTAATGGCAACGAAAGGTTAGTGATCCTTCTACTAAAGAAATTATTCAGTGAGGGGTGGGGCGATTTAGCCTTAAAAATCCAAAATTTTATTGCTCGCAAAGCCAGTCTACAAGAATCGAATACAGAGATGAGAGGTCTCAGTTCATTGAGACTTAGGGGAGAAGAAAGTTACAATGAAATAATGCAAAGACAGAAATGGTGCAAAGGAGACCAGAATAAATTTTTAGCGTCTTCTCCGGGAGGGGACAAAGGTCCACTGTGCAGAAGTTTGGTTGGCAGATTCCCCGACTGTGATGAAATACCCACCAAAACTGAAGTCAGAAGTTGGGCATAACAGACCTGGAAGGGCATCCACAACTTACAGATCTACGATATGAATGGAACTCAATTTCTCTTCGAGTTCCAGTCGAGACGAGATGCAGAGCGCATTTTTCTGCGGGAGTGGAGTTGAAAAAGTCATCCTTTGTTGCTAGAGTGGTGGACGGCGACCGCGGGAGCTTATCCTGCAGATACCATCTTCGATTGGTTCTGGTTCCGGACCTTAGGACTTCCCCTGCAGCTATTGAGCGATAAGGTGATGAAGCAAATTGGAGATCTTTCCGGGGGAAGAGGGGGGATTGAAACGGAGGAAGAAACACATCTAAAGAATCATCTGAGGTGGGCCAGACTCTTAGTCTCAAATGAAGATCAAGATTATATCTTGGAACATCAGGGGGTTGAATGGGGAAAATAAACGGAGCCTTGTCAGGAGTTTAACCAAACAATGGGGGGCTGATGTCTGTCTTTCTAGAGACAAAACTAAGGTACCAAGAAACGGAGGAAGAAACACATCTAAAGAATCATCAGACTCCGAGTTAAGGGACCAAGAGAGAATATCCCTTCAACCGTCGAGATTAGCGACGGCGAACTGATTTTCACTCTTCCGGTATGGATTGAAGATCCGGCGAGATATAGAAAGAAGGAAGAAGATGAGTTCTGAGATCGAGAAGTCAGTACAAAGAAGACAAAAGGGAAAGCTGCAAACCCTAACCTACAACTGACTGAGACAGAGCAAGAAGAGAGTTTTGGGAAAGAAATCTCAAATCTTTACACAGGGGATATAGAGAAGGGCGATGGCCCCAACACTTTTTTGCCCAGAGAACACGTGGATACTATAAGTCACGTGATTCCACAGGTGAACAAAGTGGACCCAAAGAAAGCTCATTCTTTAAAAGGGTTTCAGGCATGTGGTAAATGTTTTGGGCCTCCTAAAGCCCAAACTTTTATGAACCCAAATTGCAACTTCATTAACGGAATTAGCCCAAACCCTCTTCTATTTTCAACTCATAAAGACTACATCTGTCCCGCTACTTCTCCAATTTCTTTCTCTGTGACAAAACTGGAGGATATGATGAGAATGGTGACAAAGCAGAAGAAGCAAACATGCAACATAGAATAAGGGGAGAGAATTGAGCCGAAGGTTCGGAGCAGCTTTTGAGGGGTGTGATAAAATAGCCTTTGAACTGTTGATGAAAATAGACCAAAAAAAAAGGCTTTTTAGGGCCAAAAAAAGGGGCCATCAAGAAGAATGGAAATCTGAACTGTGTTTCCAAAGAAGTGAGAAACTTAGAATTTCACATGAATTTCAAAGAGGGAGAGCCCAGAGGTAGAGGGAGGACAACACCTCTTAGTCTCAAATGAAGATCAAGATTATATCTTGGAACATCCGGGGGTTGAATGGGGAAAATAAACGGAGCCTTGTCAGGAGTTTAACCAAACAATGGGGGGCTGATGTCTATGTCTTTCTAGAGACAAAACTAATGAGGCGTGATACTGATTTATTTAAAAAGGTATGTCATAATAGGTGGATGGGAGAGTTTCATTTAGATGTAGTGGTTAAAAGTAGAGGGATAGTGATGACGTGGGATAAATGGTAGTGGAAGGGGGAATGGGGAACTGATAGCGATTGCTGGACAGATGCTTACATGTAAACTACTAGGCATTGGCCAGAATATTACGTGGTTCTTAAGTGCAGTTTATGCTAATTGTAGTAGAGTAATAAGAGAGAACTTTGGGAGGAGTTGGCAACAATAAGAAACGCTTGTGATGGACCATGGGTGGTGTGTGGTGACTTTAATACTACAAGATATCCAAATGAGAGAACTGATAGTCATAGCATATTTGGAGTAATGACAGAGTTCACTGATTGGATCAATGAGATGGAACTATTTGAAACTCCTTTATTCGGAGGAGCTTACACTTGGAGAAGGGGGGAGAATCATTCAACAACTTCCAGAATTGATAGATTCCTCTATTCCAATCTTTGGGAGGAATTGTTTGCACAAATCAAGTGTGCTTCCTAGAGTGGGATCATATTATAGTCCAATAGCTCTAACTTGTGGAGAGTTAAACCCTAGGAAGACTTATTTCAAGTTTGAAAAATGGTGGATGGGGGTGGAATGATTCAGTGATAATGTCAAAGAATGGTGGAACTAATTCTCCGTTAGTGGATCAGACTCCTACACACTAGCCACAAAATTGAAGTTGCTCAAAAGGAAATTAAATGAATGGGGCTAGAAAACAGAAGTAAGTGGAAACACCAAAAGGAGGATGTGCTGAATCAGATTGCCAACATTGAAGCAGTTCAGGAGCAAAGATCATTAGATGAAGAGGAGATGATACACAAAGCTCACCTTTTCAATGAGTTTGCTATAATTTCTAGGAATGGGGAAATAGCATGGAGACAGAGGTCTAGAGTACAATGGCTCAAACATGGAGATAAAAATACCAAGTACTTCCATAGAATTGCCACTTCACAAGAGATTCAATTTAATTGAAAGTTAGAAGTGGAAGGGGTAGCTATTTCTAAACCGGATCTAATCAAGCAAAAAATTGTAAGTTTTTACCAAAATCTTTACTAGGAAGCAGAATGATGGAGGCCAAATTTTATTTTCTAGGGAAGTGAAAGCATTAGTGGGGAAGAAAAAGAGTGGCTATAGAGACAGTTTGAAGAAGATGTGTGCCAGTGACAAGGCCCCAGGCCTCGATAGCTTCCCAATGAGTTTCTATCAGAACTTTTGGGAAATAGTTGAGGAAGATATTATGAGCACCTTGAGGCATTTCCATAATCATCATGTGTTTGAGAAGAGCCTGAATGCAACCTTTGTTGCATTAGTTCCCAATAAGGTTGGAGCAATCGATTTGAGAGACTTCAAACTTATAATCCCGATAAGAGGAATTTACAGGATCATTGCTAAGCTTTTAGCAGCAAGTTAGTAAACAAACACCAAATAACCTTCATTAAAGGAAGATTAAAGGAAGACAAATCATTGATGCTGCATTAATAGCAAGTAAATGTGTGGACTCTAGGCTCAAAGGGGGTGATCCAGGAATCATATGCAAATTGGATATTGAAAAGGCTTACGACCATGTCAATTGGGGCTTCTTGATCAGAATACTTGAACAAATGGGGTTTGGGGAAAAATGGCTGAAGTGGATTGACTTTTGCATAAAAACTGTTAGGTTCTCCATTCTTGTAAATGGAGAACTTGCTAGTTTTTTTCCATCAGAAAGGGGAAAGGGGTCTCAGGAGATCCACTCTCTCCTTTTCTTTTTATACTAGCAATGATGAGAGTGGTCGTCTAAAATAGCTGGATAAGAGGCTTCAAGGTTAACAGTTCTCTTAGAAGGGATATGCAAATTTGTCATTTGCTTTATGCAGATGGCACAATTATTTTTTGTGAAGCAACATCAGATAAGGTTGCCTTCATAAGAGTGACTTTAGTGGTTTTTGAAGCAGTCTCTGTGTTATCTATAAATTGGAGAACGAGTAGTATTTTTTCAATTAAAGAAGTCCTACAACTGCAAAGTCTTGCAAGTATATTGGGGTGTAGATTAGAGCAACTTCCCACAACATATTTGGGCACGTCATTGGGTCACAAACATAAGGAACTAGAAATATGGAATGACATTATTGAAAAGATACAGAAAAAATTAGCCAGTTGGAAAGCTCAGTATATTTCTTTGGGAGGAAGAGTCACCTTGATCAATTCAGTGTTGGATTCTCTTCCAACTTATGTTATCTCTCTTTTTCCTATACCTGTTAAGGTGGAAGAAAGACTTGACAAATTTAGAAGAGATTTCTCATGGCAGGGCAATAAAGAAGGAAAGGGTTGCATTTAGTCAAGTGGTAGATTGTACAGTTACTCAATCAGGTGGATTGGGAGTTTAGAAACTTGGGGCTACAAAATAGATGTCTCCTGTCTAAATTGCTTTGGAGGTACACCACCGAGGAACATGCATTGTGGAGGGAGGTGATAGCCAACAAGTATGGGTGAAATGGAAAATGATGCTCTAGCTCTGTGAATAACACTTATGGTGTGTCAGCTTGGAGATCAATAAGGAATTTGTGGCCGGATCTTAGAAGAAACATAGTCTACAAGGTGGGAAATGGGACTCAAATCCTATTCTGGAAGGAGAACTGTATTGGAAATAAGACTCTAATGGTCTCATTTCCAGACCTATTCTCTTTGTACATAAATCCAGAAGAAACAGTGGCTGAGGTATCGTCCGAACAGGGTTGGATTATTGTGTTCAGGAGACTTTTAAATGATTGGGAGTTCGGGAAAGTGGCTAAGTTAATGGTTTCAAAGGGTTATCAATAGAGCATGACTCTATCCGATGGAAGCACTCTAGAGATGGAATCTTTTATGTCAACAAACTAGCTTATATTAAAGGAAGTGAAAGAGCAAGAAGGATGCAAGTCTGGCCCCTGAAAACAAATATGGAGAAATAAGGTGCCAACCAAGATAAAATGCTTGTCTTGGTTAGTTGCGGGAAGAACATGTGCTACACATGAAAGACTGAAAAAGAGTGGCTTTCAGATAGCCTCTTGGTGCGCTCTTTGCAAGGAGACTGAGGAAACTAATAATAATCTATTTCTTCATTGCAAAGTGACAACACTACTGGGGAATCTATTTCTGGGATCAACATAGTCTAAGTGGATTATGCCTGAGCATGCAACAGACCTTCTCATTTGCCGGATCAGAAGAGGGGGAGCAAATCTCAGTAAAAGTGGAGTATAATACCATCATGTATCTGGTGGTCAATCCGGAAGGAGAGAAACAACAAATGCTTCGAAAACAAAGCTAACCTAATAGATATAGTCAAATGGAATTGCTCGACTACTTTTTATTTTTGGTGTAATGGAAAAAGGGTAGAAGAAGAAGCACAAATTTTAGACTTTATAGGATCGTTGTAATCTACTAGTTTTCTCTGCTTTCTTTGGAAAGTTTTTGGAGGTCTCCAGCATACCCTTAATGCTTAATGCTGATGAATACAACATTACCTTTATCAAAATAGAAAAAAAAATGACCAACCAGTTTGTTTAGTCTTCTCATTCTGGTCAAAACTCATTCCTTAGCCTGTCAAGCATGCTTTCGCTGCTCCAGACACACATATCAACCCATTATGAGCCACTGTAGTCTCCTCACCCAAAGAAAAAGAGAAAAAAAGTTTTCAGACTTCAGCCCATGTGTAATCCATTGAATCAGGTTACACGTGCGGGAAGGTGTTATAGAACATGTCCTATGCGGATTGTCTGGTTCTAAAGGGATTTATATCTTGAGCTATCCTGTTCCTACCAATCTTCTTAAGGATTTTGGTTGAATGATCATACTTTTTGGAAACTACATTCTACATAGATAATATTTAGATGCAAGGTTTCGGTGTAATTTTTTATGGGAAAAGGATCAAAAATACCCCTCTACTTTGATTAATTGGTTATGCTTGCCCCTAGTCAAACTATAGGGTCAAATATACCCCTACTATTAGCAAAGTTGTCAAACATATCCCTCATTTTAACATTTTTCCACCTTGGCAAGTTAAGTGCCATGTGACGTGATATTTTTGATGAGGTGGATGCCACGTGGCATGCCACCTCAACATTCAATTTTTCTTTATTTTCTTATTTTAATTTTTTTTCATCAACTTTTATTAATGTATTTAATTAATTTATTGATTTAAAAAAATTAAAATATGAAATAAATTAATTTGATGACTGTAACTTTAAAATTATAATCTCAAAATAACTTTGTACATTAACTAAAT
>NC_061118.1:114991397-115097510 GCF_002878395.1 Capsicum annuum
ATTTAGTTAATGTACAAAGTTATTTTGAGATTATAATTTTAAAGTTATAGTCATCAAATTAATTTATTTCATATTTTAATTTTTTTTAAATCAATAAATTAATTAAATACATTAACAAACGTTGAAGAAAAAAATTTAAAATAAAAAATAAAGAAAAATTGAATGTTGAGGTGGCATCCACTTACGTCACATGGCACTTAACTTGCCAAGGTGGAAAAATGTTAAAATGAGGGGTATATTTGACAACTTTGCTAACAACAGGGGTATATTTGATCCTATAGTTTGACTAGGGGCAAACTTAACCAATTAATCAAAATAGAGGGGTATTTTTGACCCTTTTCCCATTTTTTATTCAACGATACGATTAGAAAGAAAATAGGAGAAGACAACATGGATCCTGGCTCCGCTAGCACGTATGTGGATCATGTGGAGAGAAAGAAATGGGAGAGATTTTGAAGGCATAGATATGAATTTGTAGCATTGAGGAGTAACCTCTTATCCCTTATTTCCTTATGGTTAATCCATGAAGTCCCTCTTTGCATAGAAGATTGTTGATCTTTGCAGAAAACCATATCTTTTGTCGGTTTTACTTTTTGGTATACTACTTTTATACGGGTTAAGCATCAATAATGTTTATTACTTTATCAATGATATTGTAGGTATGTCTTTTCTTGTTTGGGCTATGTATTTAAGAGGACAATCAGTTACTGACATGAGCTAATTGTTTTACCTTTGTCTTTTTTATTTTTCTGTGGGGGATAGAGGTATGGTGGTAGTGGCTGTTTCTATTTGACTTGGTGTTCATAGAATTCAACCTTGAATGTCAAACTTCAGAATGTTTGGCTGTTCCACACTGCAATTTTACAGCACTTTCTTGTCTGTTACATTTTACCTAATTTTAATCTGCTATATTCCAGCTGATAGTGCCGTATCGAGTGTTGATTGTTAGTCATTTTATGTTTGAATAGTATCTGGTTTTCATCCTGTTTGGGCAGTGTACTGACTGGTTTCTGGCATAGTACAGTAGATTTTGAAGATCATAGATAGGAACAATGGATTTTGTAAGTGATTTGGAGTTCCCTATGTTGGTCCTTGTTTATAGTTTTTGTTTTTGTTAAGTATCCCACATTGGAAAAGGGATGGGTAATTAGTCTCCTTATATGGACTTGAACAATCCTCCCTCATGAGCTAGCTTTTGAAGTTGAGTTAAACCCAAGATCCATTCTTTACAGTTTTCAATAGCAAACTTCCATCACCTCTCCGTCGAGAAACACTATTCTTTGTAGTGTAACTTAGTTATTGAAGATTCCTTAATGGACAGAAAGGAATAGAAGATGTTTTGATGGTTTATCAACTCCAAGTCATTGTCAAGGCTAGATGTCTCTTATATTTGTTTAGTTGGTGCAATGTAATCCCTGTAGATACCCCTGACAACTTTTTGAAGTTAATTAGCTCTCTGGTTTGTAAAATAGCCTCCTCCATTGAAGGAGCCAACTACATTTTTTGTGAGCTCAATTGCAATATCCTTGTACCATCTTTTTGCATCTTGTTGCTAGCAATGAAACTTTTGCTTCATGAAAAAATAAGACTTTGTCAATAATTTGAAGTTCTTGTCTTTGATCACTCTTTTCTCTGAGTGAGATACACAAAAAAATGCCTCAGTCATCTCATTTCTCTATTGGTATGTTTACCTTCACTATTATGGTTAAATTCTCATCTTGGTTTTCCTGGCAACAATGCAAGGTATGAGCATTTGGCTCGAAGTGCACCAGCCATTTTAGATGATTCTCTTTCTGCTGATTCCTATCTCAATGTGTTATACATGCCATCCACATTTCCACGGTCGGAGAGATCCAGGTCTTCCCTAGAAGCTTTAAATGACAATTCTTCCAACAGTACATATTTTGAAGATGGACCTAGGAGCAACTTGGACAGCGTTAGGTATATTGAATGCATCAGTTATTTTCAAGAAGTAAGTTTCAAATTTTACCTATCACAAGTACACTTTGGGATTACTCTATTTGTTTTTTTTTTTTCAAAATCCTTAACTCAATTCATATTTTGATGAGCTTGCTTGAAGCATCTGTATCTATTTGTTATATTGGAGTGTTACTTGTGGCAATTTGATCTTTTGTTTTTCTCTTCAATATCTTGCATGCATGTATACTATGTATAGTTAATAACCCAATGACTGCACGATTTCTTAGTTTGTCAATTATGAAGGCTATTCTTTCTTTTTTTATATCTCATATATTATTTTCATATGAGGCTTCTTTATCATTTAATTCAAAAGTTTGGAGTCTTCTGATTTATTGTAGGTGACTTTCCTGATGTTTGAGAGCGAACAGCGTCAAATATTATATTGAGTTTGGAAATGGAGAAATTGAAATAGCAGTTAGCAATCTGAAAATATGTCACATTAAATTGAGATCATATAAAGCTTGTAAATTTTTTCCCTTCTCGAAATAAAAACTAGCTTTTTCGTATGCATATACTAGACTCACTCTATATATGCTTTAATGTTTTCTTTATCATTTTCTTCTTTTCTGATTTTCTACACCTTCCTCTACTAATGCTTCTTAGCTTCTCTTGATTTGCTTCTTTTTCCCTGTTTTTGTTCTAAGATGACTCTTTCTTCTTGTTAGGACAGTTGAGTCCTCTTCTTGTTCTCTATTCTACTTTCTCTGCTACCCATGATTTTCTTCCGCTTAATGATTTTTCATTCTTGTAGAGTTATAAGTTAATTGGATGGAAAATGAAAACCAGTTATTTCAATTAAGGATATTATCATGATAGGTACTAAAGCAATTGAATATGAATTTGAGTGCTGTAGATTAATTCGTTATTATGGCTGATAAATTGAAAATTAAAGATCACTGCTGCAATTCATGTTGTCTCTCTGTGAACTTGTTGGAACTTTTTTGGTGATGTTGAATATTGGGATTAATATTTTCTTACATATTGGGTGTTTTAAAGTAGTTTTGTTAAATACATTTTGATGTTACTAGTACTAAATTCGTAGTTAATTGGTACCAATCGGTAAAAATCATAGTTATTTGATAATTTTCCATTTTTTGTAAATTCTGCGGTTTGCTTAAGAAAAACATTCCCTTTGCTTCCTGTCCAAGTTTCTAGAAGTAGTGACACTTTCTTTTTGCGTTTTCACCTTTAAAACTCTGGTAAATCCATTGTGCTTGGTGACTTGTAATCTTCTTCTCTCAAATAAATCGTCATTCTTGACATATTGAAAGAGACTGTATGATAACATTCTTTCCAAGTATTTCTCAATGGTTATAAAATTGTTTCATATTCTTCAAACTTTTGAAAAGTTGAATTGCAGAGTAAAGAAGTGGACCCTTGCTAGAATAGGAAGCATCTCTTATAAATTGGATAGTGAAGGTTATTGTCTTTGGAAATTGAATGAGTTATTTCCTTCTTCTAGGACGAGAGAGCCTAAATTCCAAATGCTTTATGCATAGCTCTTCCTACCCCCACCACCTCATTCAATTTTCTCTTTATCTCTCTATGTTGGTCTTCAGCTTATTGATATGGGAATTCATTCCTTGTTCTATGTAGAGCAGTGAGGCATACTTGATGTCTGTGTTACAACTGATGTATTGCACTTTAAAATGCAGTATGCTCGTCAACATCTGTTTGATTTCATGTTTCGACATGGCCATTACAAGGATGCTTGCTTGTTATTTTTCCCTCCCAATTCTGTTCCTCCACCTCCTCAACCATCTTCATTGGGCGTTGTCACTTCGTCTTCTTCCCCTCAACGACAAGATCCTTTGGCTACAGATTTCGGGACCCTTGATCTATTGTGTGATCTGTGCATTGCCTATGGGGCCATGCCCGTTTTGGAGGAAGTACTGTTGGGAAGAACTTCAGATATAACATCACTTGATCCATCAGTAAACAAACATACAACTGCAGCACTTTCTCGTATCTGTAATTATTGTGAAACTCACAAGCATTTCAATTATTTATACAAGTTTCAGGTATGATTCACGATCTTTTCCTTTGAATTGTTTCTTCCAAATGTGAAGTGTGAGAAGAATATTATTGAATTGTTGTAACTACATTATTACATTTAGGCTCTATTTATAGACAATACATTCCAATCCTTTTCCTAATAGGACACTACATTATAATCTTTTTTCAAGTAGAATTTTATATGCTATTCCTATTCCTACTCCTACTCATATTCTAACACTCCCCCTCAAGCTGGTGCATAGAAGACATGTACCAAGCTTGTTATGGATGTAACTAATATGAGAATCGGTGAGGGACTTGGTGAAGATATGTGCAAGAAAACTGATAAGGACTGCTTTGAATGTCTGGGAGACCTCAATTGAAACGGAACAAACTGAAAAAGTGATCCGAAAAGTAGTAAATATTGCCGTAAAGTCAATGTGTCGCTGGAAAATTGTCGTAAACTAGTATAAAATATAAGGGTCATCTCGAAATCAAGAGACGAGTAGATCTTGAACATTAAAGTCACCGAAAACTTAGTCGAAACATGCTCACACGTCGGATTATTAGATTTGATAGCTGAAAAGTGATTACAATCTGAGAAAAAAAAAGTATATGGTTAGGGTCGGAATGATGACACGATCCTACTGAAAAGGAGAAATATATGTAGGGTCGGAATGACGGCACGACCCTATTGAGAAATAGAAATTATATGAGTAGGGTCGGAGTGACAGCACAATCCTACTGGAAAAGAAAAATTATATGGGTAGGGTCGGAATGATGGCACGACTCTATTGAAAAAGATCTGAGGAGTCATCGGAAAGACGTACGGAACTATGTAAATTAAATCTGAGGAGTCACTAGAAAGATGCATAGTTCTATGCAACTCAAATATGAGATAGTAGTCCGGAAAGATGCATGGTGCTACGCAAATCAGATATGAGAAAATAGTCACCGAAAAGAAGTACGGTGCTAAGAAAAATAGATATGAAAAAGTAGTTACCGGACAGATGTATGGTGCTACGCAAAGATATGAGAAAATAGTCACTAGAAAGATACACAGTGAATCAGTGACCCAACTTTTGTTAACATAATCATTGGCCAGACGGGCGATATATATGGATTATAGCCGCCCGCCGGCAGCGGAAACTCTTTGATTCTTTACCAAGATCGTGGAAGCTCTGATACCATGTGAGAAGTATGAGAAGAATAATATTGAATTGTTGTAACTACATTATTACATTGAGGCTCTATTTATAGACAATACATTCCAATCCTTTTCCTAATAGGACACTACATTATAATTCTTTTCCAAGTAGGATTTTATATGCTATTCTTATTCCTACTCATATTCTAACATGCAGCAACAGTGACCCTACCATTCAATCTGATGTTAAATTTTTTTACATGTACCTTTGGCATTATAGATTTTAGTAGGTGGAGATGGAAAAAATAATAGGACTAGTGAAACACATCCATTTCATCAGATACACTAGGTGAAACTTTGACTAAGAGTGGACTGCCTCTCTGCTCTGGCTTGTTACTTACAGTTTTTAAGGAATGCTTCAGCTCTTAATCCCAAAAACAGATAAAATAATCCAGATTCTTAAATTTTCATTGTTCTTCAGTTTTAATGTATAACTTCTGTTAAATTGTGGGACCATGGCCTTGTATCTAGGTTAAACTGTTAGAGAGAGTACACTTATTTTTTAACTATATTTTCAGCAACTTTTTTACTGTAAGTTGGTTTCTTGATCCAGGTTTTCTGATAAAATTCAAGAAGCCAAATTTTTTTTTTTTAAATTTCCACTAGCTTCACTCTAGAAGTCTTACGGCTTTGATGTTCTCTAACCTGTAGATCTTAATTACAAATAAGTGACATATTATGCTGTATCTCGAACCGGGGGTCTATTGGAAACAACCTCTCTACTTCTTCGGAGGTAGCGGTATGGTCTGCGTACATCTTACCCTCCCCAGACCCTACTTTGTGGGAATATATTGGGTTTTTTGTTGTTGTTGTTGTTGTATTATGCCTATTGAACTTTCGACGACTGACTCGGGCAGTGAAGGTGAAGGACCTCACTTTCAACATGCATTTTGTATCTACAGAACATTGAAGTACCTACTTGATGGCCTAGCTAGCTTCCAATTCAAAAGACTCTGGATGTCTTTGTTTTCTCATCACATTTCCATAACTAGTTCATTCTTATCTCCACTCTCCACTCTATCAATTAAATTAAACACCTGAATAATATTGCAAAAGGTTTTGCAGTCATTCGCCAACCTTAACTATGTTGCCCCTGGCCTTTTTCACATCCTTTTTGACACTCGGATGATGCATTGGATGTTTGCGGGACTTAATCTGTTGTGTTAGTTTGGCTGGGAATCAGTGGAACCTCACTTTTTTCTTTGGTATGAGTTCGGTTGACAATCAATTTCTCCCAAAGCATCCTTAATTCTAGAATGGTGGCACTTGCTGTAGTGTAACTCATTTTACTTTGTAAAGGGACAAAGACTTCTGCATTTCTCTGCTACATCGTGTTATGTGATAGAAGGATTCCTACCAACGTGTATAGTAGGTTGTATGGAACAGTTGTGAGACCGGAAATGTTACATGGTAGTGAATGTTGGACCACCAAAATCCAATACATACACAAGATGAGTGCTATAGAGATGCAGGTACTAAGATGAATGTGCAGTTGTGCAAGATCAGATTAAAAATGACTGCATTCACCAACAGGTGCAAGTAATACACATTGAGGTTAAAATGAGAGTAGGTCGCTTGAGATAGTTTTGTCCTGTCATCCATCGAACTATAGATGCACTGTAATGTAGGTTTGAGAGTAAGGTGACCTAAAATCACAGTGAAGGAAGTTGTTTGAAAGATCTATGTTTCTTGGAAACAATGCAGACTAGGCTAAGATAGAGAATAATGGAAGACAAAAATCCATATAGGTTATCCACTAGTTGGAAGGAAATAGATTTTTATCTCCTAGTACATTGGTTTTGGACCTACTACTTTTCTTCGAGTACCTTGACTTTATCATAGATTTATATTTCAGTAAAAATCTAAAGAACTTTCCTTGTTTATTACTTTCTCCGCCGTCCCATTTTATGTGTCACCTTTTGACCGGGTATGGAGTTTAAGAAATAAGTAACGACTTTGTGAAGTTTACCAAATTGTCCTTTCTAGAAAAGAAAAGGAGTACTATCTTTAAAATTAGGTGGGACCAATAAGGATAAAAGAGGAATTGTGCCTTTAAATAGTTGCCAAGTAAGGATGTGACTTCTTTTTGGGACAGGCCAAAAAGGAAAGTATGCCACATAAAATGAGACGAAGGGAGTATTATTACTATTGTTTATATAATCGTGGTGTTTGGCTAGCTTGCATGCATCTCGACTAATTCCATGTGGGACTTGAATCATAAAAATAAATTAGTATTTTTTGGAAATTCTCGGTAAGAAAGAAGGGGTTGTGTTTTTTATTCTGGTTTAACTTTTAAGAAAAGGAAACTCTTACCTCCCACCAATACAGAAATCGGGTAACTTTGTCCATCAAGGAAACATAGGAAGAACTCACCTAGCATTCTTGCGTCTGCTAAGATTTGAACTTGAACTCATGGTTCAACCCACCTTATTTTTATGTTCATCTGTATTTAACTTATTTTGCACTTTTATTTTTATTTGGTATGATGATAACATGAGTTGAGCTTAAATGAAGAAACATGGTTAGGGAAGAATCATATAGCTGACCCAACTTGCTTTGGTCCGAGTCGTAGATGTTATATGACCATTTGCAAAAGATAAATTAGTTGGCTTTGAGGGGGCGACCCTATTGGAGTTTGCGAGGGCCTTTGGGCTGGTGGTGGTGAACTCGGGCTTCCCGAAGAAGGACGAGCACCTGATCACTTTTCGGAGCGCGATAGCCAGGATCCAGATTGACTTTTTGTTGCTTAGGAAAGGGGATAGGGCGTTGTGTAAGGACTGTAAAGTCATCCCGAGTGAGAATCTCTCGACCCAACATAGGCTTTTGATTATGGATTTGGGTATAAAGAAGAATAGAAAGAGGAGGAGTAAGGAGTGTAGACCGAGAATCAAGTGGGGCGGCTTGACGCCAGTGAATGCGTGGGAGATAGGGGAGAGGGTGGCGGGAAAGGGGGTGTGGGAGTGTAGGGGGGACGTGGATAGTATGTGGGACAGGGCGGCAAGGTGCATCAGGGAGAATGCAAGGGAGGTGTTGGGTGTTTCTAGGGGCCGGGCCGGACACCATCGGGGGGATTGGTGGTGGAATGAAGAGGTGGAGAAGAAAGTGGAGACCAAGAAAGAGGCGTATGCTAAGTTGGTGGAAAGTAAGGACGAAGAAGAGAAGCGGGTAAACAGGAAAGAGTACAAGCTAGCGAGGAAGGAGGCGAAGTCAGCGGTCACGGCAGCTAAGACGGCCGCTTTTGAGAGCCTGTATGCAGGGTTACAGGGGAAAGGAGGGGAGAAAAAGTTGTTTAGACTCGCTAAGGCTAGGGAGAGGAAGGGTCGCGACCTCGATCAGGTGAGGTGCATTAAGGGGGAGGACGGTAGAGTGTTGGTGGAGGACGGCCACATAAAGAAGAGATGGCAGTTGTACTTTCATAGGCTCTTGAATGACGAGGGGGACAGAGCTATTGTGTTAGGGGAACTGGAGCACTCAGAGAAGTGCCGGGATTTTAGCTATTGTAGACGTTTTAAGGTAGAAGAGGTTAGACAGGCAGTCCGCAGGATGCGTAGGGGTAGGGCGACGGGGCCGGATGAGATACCGGTGGAGTTTTGGAAGTTCGTTGGAGAGGCTGGGGTAAGGTGGTTGACTGGATTGTTTAATGAAATTTTCAGGACGGCAAAGATGCTCGAGGCGTGGAGGTGGAGTACCATGATCCCTCTCTATAAGAATAAGGGGGACATTCAGAGTTGCAATAACTATAGGGGGATTAAGTTATTGAGTCACTCTATGAAGATCTGGGAGAGAGTGGTCGAGGTGAGGCTGAGACGGATAGTGTCCATCTCGGAAAACCAGTTCGGATTTATGCCCGGCCGCTCGACGACGGAGGCAATCCACCTGGTACGGAGGTTGGTGGAGCAGTATAGGGAAAGGAAGAAGGATCTGCACATGGTGTTTATCGACCTGGAAAAGGCTTACGACAAAGTCCCCAGGGAGGTGCTGTGGAGATGCTTGGAGGTGAGGGGAGTACCGCAGGCATATATCAGAGTAATTAAGGATATGTATGAGGGAGCGAAAACCCAGGTGAGGACGGCGGGAGGAGACTCAGAGCATTTCACTGTCCGGACAGGATTGCATCAGGGATCTACTCTTAGTCCCTTTTTGTTTGCATTAGTAATGGATGTGTTGACGCGGCGTATTCAAGGGGAGGTGCCGTGGTGTATGCTCTTTGCAGACGATGTAGTTCTGATAGATGAGACTCGAGGGGGGTGTAAATGACAAATTAGAGATGTGGAGGCAAACTCTTGAGTCTAAAGGGTTCAGAGTGAGCAGAAGCAAGACAGAGTATGTGGAATGTAAGTTTAATGACGTGAGGCGAGAGAATGAGGTAGTAGTGAAGCTGGAAGCACAGGAGGTATGTAAGAGGGACAAGTTCAAGTATCTCGGGTCCGTGATCCAGAGTAACGGTGAGATTGACGAGGATGTCTCGCACCGTATTGGGGCGGGATGGATGAAGTGGAAACTCGCATCGGGGGTGCTGTGTGATAAGAAGGTGCCGCTCAAGCTTAAAGGCAAATTCTATAGGGTGGTAGTCCGTCCGGCCTTGCTGTATGGAGCGGAGTGTTGGCCAGTTAAGAACTCCCACATCCAAAAAATGAAGGTGGCAGAAATGCGGATGTTGCGCTGGATGTGTGGACTGACTCGAAGGGATAGAGTTCGGAATGAGACTATCCGGGAGAAGGTTGGTGTGACTTCAGTGGAGTGTAAGATGCGGGAAGCACGATTGAGATGGTTCGGACACGTGAAGAGGAGGGGCATGGATGCCCCGGTCCGTAGGTGTGAGAGGCTAGCGTTGGATGGTTTTAGGCGGGGTAGGGGTAGGCCGAAGAAGTACTGGGGTGAGGTGATTAGGCGGGACATGGAACAGTTACAGCTCACCGAGGACATGACCCTAGATAGGAAGGTCTGGAAGAGGCGAATTACGGCAGAAGAGTAGGGCCAGATTGGGTCGCTAGTGTAGGGAATTACTTGGTGGGGGTTTTTATTTTTTATTCCTGTTATGATTCCGTATTCAGTGTTCCATGCTTATTACGAATCTGTGTGCTTTCCTCTGCTTTCCTCTGCTTTCCTCTGTTTTATATTCCGTATGGGTGTCGTATTGATATTATTGTCATCTGCTTCTGTGCTTTACTATGTGTTTGTGTGATATTTTGTGCCTGAGCCGGGGGTCTTTCGGAAACAGCCTTTCTACTTCATCAGAGGTAGAGGTATGGACTGCGTACATCTTACCCCCCAGACCCCACTAAGTGGGAATACACTGGGTTTGTTGTTGTTGTTGTTGAACATGAAAGCTTCTCCATGAGCCCATATTTGGCCTCAATTATGTTTCTCGGGAGTCCTTTTATTTCTTTGCTAAATTTCCATAAAACTTTTAGAAAATAAACTTAACTTGGTGTTGAAGTGTTCGTCACCCCTACTCTTCTTTTTCAATTTATATGGGCTTTCCTCTCTAACTATATGTGGTTTATTTATTATTTTTTTCCCTGAATAACTAGTAGACACTCATATTTGCATGTTTTTAGGTTCTGGTTCCCTACTCCACACGCTTTCATCAGACACCTCAACTTGATCAGAATAGTTATTGAAAATTTCTCAACCATGTGTGAACCTCACACACATTAACGTGTTATCCACGTCAGATAAAATATTCAACTTCATTATTTTTCTTTACAAAAACTTTTTTTTTTTTTGTTAAAATACAAAATTAAAATCCTTAATTCCTTTGTCAAAAAAATCCTTAATTCAGCCAATTTACTCTTTCCTCTCACAAATTATCATTACCTTCTTCTCACCAAAAACTAAACTCCTGGTGACTTCTTATACTGATTCTTATTAGTCACCGGATGAATCTGTGGACTGTGACTAAATTATCTGGAGGAGAAAATCTCATTAACCTGGAAAGGCGATGAAAGTGCAACCTTGCTTGCTTTCCTCGACTCTACTGCCACATTTGTTTTCTGCCGTAAACTCCATAAAAACCAAACTTTGCTTCCATTGTTCGATTCAATATTGTGAGAAATATAGGAGAAAAATATTATTGAATTGTTGTAACTACATTATTACATTGAGGCCCTATTTATAGACAATACATTCCAATCCTTTTCCTAATAGGAAACTACACTACAATCCTTTTCCAAGTAGGATTTTATATACTATTCCTATTCCTACTCCTACTCATATTCTAACACTCCCCCTCAAGCTGGTGCATAGAAGACATGTACCAAGCTTGTTATGGATGTAACTAATATGAGAATCGGTGAGGGACTTGGTGAAGATATCTGCAAGAAAACTGGTAAGGATTGCTTTGGACGTCTGGGAGACTTCAATTGAAATGGAACAAACTGAAAAAATGATCCGAAAAGTAGTAAATATTGCCGTAAAGTCGATGTGTCGCTGGAAAATTGCCGAAAACTAGTATAAAATATACGGGTCATCTCGAAATCAAGAGACGAGTAGATCTTGAACATGAAAGTCACCGGAAACTTAGCCGAAACATGCTCACACGCCGGATTATTAGATTTGATGGCTGAAAAGTGACTACAATCAGTGGAAAAAAATAAGTATATGGGTAGGGTCGGAATGATGACACGACCCTACTGAAAAAGAGAAATATGTGTAGGATCGGAATGATGGCACAACCCTATTGAGATATAGAAATTATATGAGTAGGGTCGGAATGACGACGATCCTACTGGAAAAGAGAAATTATATGGGCAGGGTCGGAATGATGGCACGATCCTACTGAAAAAGATCTGAGAAGTCACCGGAAAGACGTACGGAACTATGTAAATTAAATCTGAGGAGTCACCATAAAGATGCATGGTGCTATGCAACTCAGATATGAGACAGTAGTCCGGAAAGATGCACGGTGCTACGCAAATCTGATATGAGAAAATACTCACCGAAAAGAAGTACGGTGATAAGAAAAATAGATATAAAAAAGTAGTCACCGGACAGATACATGGTGCTACGCAAAGATATGAGAAAATAGTCATTAGAAAGATACACAGTAAGCCAGTGACCCAACTTTTGCTAGCATAATCATTGGCCAGACGGGCTGCATATATAGATTATAGCCGCCCGCCGGCAGCGGAAACTCTTTGATTCTTTACCAAGATCGTGGAAGCGCTGATACGATGACTACAATCTGAGGAAAAAAATAAGTATATGGGTAGGGTCACATATTCTAACAAATATAAGGAGGTAGTATAGAATCATCAATTGATAATTAGGTACAGGAACTTCTTATTGAACAATGAAGAGCGTTATGGGAGTAATCAGTCCAGATCTTGTGACGAAGTCAATTGTATTTTAGAAAAAAATCCGGGCCTATGTCTAACCCATTTCAGCAAATTTATGGTAACCTATGTTGTGGTTGTATCAAGTTTATTCTTTACAACAGCTTTTCAGCATGGGGTGCTGTGAAGGAGACCCGGTTTTTTGTCTCTAGGTTGATAAATGAGGGGGGAGGGGGAGGGGAAGGGAGGAAGCAGAAATGGGAGAGTGTGCCTCTGAATCCTTTTTCCCTCATTTTCTTATGGTTCGTCTTTTGTTTTATTGAGTTAACCACTGAACACTCTTTATATGTGTGTAAATCACGCTCTTTGTCCAACTCAGTCATACTGATACCGCATAAGCCTGATCAATGGTTGGAAACGTTTAAAGTAGCTGTTTTGACCAAGTTGAGGAGTTTGGATGAAAGCCCATATAGTAGGGAGTCAGGACGTCAGAAACGGTGCAAGTACGAGTGTTTATTTCGCTACTCAGCCTTCTGTATTAGGTGGGGATAATCTAATGAACCAAATGATAATGGAATAGATAAATAAAAATACTAGTTTTTAATTCTAGATCTTTCTATCCATGCCCACCTTGCTCATAAACTCACTGTCTACCCCGATCAATGGACTGATCAAGCTTGTGGAATTGCTTTGTTTCTTAGCTATTATCTGAATTTCACACCATTGTGGATTTGGAGGGATATTTCTGAATGAGTTAGCTCAATGAACCTTGAGTCAGTTGGAGATTTCAGTTGAAGATCTTCACATCCATTCGAAGTTTGGTCGTATAACCTTGTAGACAGTAAATTACATGACTAAGTTCCCTCTCATAAGGTCTATTGGAGCTCAAACTTGTGACGAGGCCCAAGCTGTTATGTCATATGAACTTTTCTAGTTGTATTGCTTTAGCTCAGAATGGTCAATTTCTAGCTAGTTCTCTCTCTCTCTCTCTCTCTCTCTCTCTCTCTCTCTCTCTCTCTGTATATAGTGGGTATCTACTAAGTACCTTTACCCATTTTCTGCTCATTTACAATTGTGGGTTGGGGTCAATGGAGAGTCGGGACAAGATAGCATACAAGCTATTGCTAAAATGAAATGAGCAAAAGGTTGAGAGAAGAGCTAGCTGATTATTCCCTCAAGTTATTGGGGTTTAAATATTTGTTCTAATAAATGAAACAGAATTAAAGAATATATAACTACCGGAAACAATTGATCCTGTACTGTAATGTTGATATTTCTAACACTCCCGCAAACTGGTGTATTTAAATAATATGTACCAAGCTTTCTGCATATGTAACTTGTTCTAGGACCAGCAATGGACTTTGTAAATATACCTGCAAGGTGATCATTTGACCTTGCAAACTTTGTGTGGCAATGTAATGACAATCACAAAATGATTAATCTCTATGTGTTTGGTCCTCGCATGAAACATTGGATTTGTCCAATGTGAAGTGCAGCTTATTTATCACATAGAAGTTGCATCCAGCCAGTCTCTCCAAATTTCAGTTCTTTAGTAGTTCCGTATGGGTTTTCATATAGTTATTGCCCTTGTCCAGCATTCCTTTTTTGTAGTAGACCTTGCAACTACATTTTGTTTCTTACATTTCCAAGATGCCAAATTTTCCCCAACTAGATGCAGGATCGAGAGGTATATCTTCTGTCAGTTAGAGTGACTTTCCAAATCTGCATCAGTATATCCAACAATTCGCTCATGTTCTCAATCTTCGTGAAGGAGTCCTCTTTCTGGAGAAGACTGCATGTATTGAAGGATACAAATAACTGTATTCCAATGACTATCATAAGGAGCATCCAAGAACATACACCACTTGCTGGGAAGACAATGTTAACTCCAGTCATAGACTCATAGTTAGGTAATTTAACTTGGCTACCAACCTCAGAATCACTAATAGGTTCCCCTAACCCAGTAGTAGTTTAACATTTCAATCCATCTGAGTATCAATAGGCCTACAGTTGTCATTCTTGTCTCCTCGAGAATATTAGAAACATACTTCCTTTGTGACATGGTGAAGTCTTTTATTTAGATTCTGCGACCTTTTTTTTTTCTTTCTTAATTACTGTTTGCTTTTGTATCCGTAATGAAATATCAGGCTAAATCATTTGGACTTAGTATTGTAGGGGTCACTCTATGAAAAGTAATCCCTCCAAAACTAGGCATATGTCATCGGTCCAGCACGCACACGATATTCTTTAGTAAAAGGTGAAAGAATAGTTCGCTTTGTGCTCACTGCATGGCTGGGGTAGATTCTGCAACCTCAATACCTAAGAAGTACCTTAATCAATCCTTGGTCTAGAAGTGCTGACATGATGCTTCGATTTGATTATTCCCTCTTCATTGTTACCAATGATGACTACATCATCAACATAGACCATCAAATCTAGAGTTGAGTGACAATTAAACACAAAATAATCATTTGCACTATGAATCCGCCAAAGTCCTGAATAAATTTGCTGAATTTGCTAAACCACATGCAATTTATTTTCTTAAGAGTACTGGTCTAAAGAAAGAAAATGTTCTTGATGTTTCAATTGCCATGGAAAGAGCAGATTGATCAAATTTGAGACATTTCACATACCTGCTTTTCTCTTTTATGTTGATCTCTGCTGGATTGCTACTGAGTTTGCTCAAGTTTAACATATTCTATGGTAGGTTGCCTTGGTCGATTTGCTTCCATTTGTGTCTGTACTAATACCATATCTCTTCTTGTGAATTTGAAAATTGCTTGATGATCAGGTGATAAAGAAGGATCATGTGGCAGCTGGGCTTTGTTGTATACAATTGTTTATGAACTCTTCTTCTCAAGAAGAAGCTATAAAACACTTGGAGAATGCCAAGGTCAGTTCAATTTAAGAACTTGTTCTACTGCACATCTGCGTTATGGATGGTGTTTATGACACCAATATATAATTAGTTTTCGAATCCTAAGCCCCAGAGTTGTGCTCTCTTTACTCTCTGTCCTAAAAGTTTCTTGCTTAGGAAGCCAACAAAAACTAGCTAAAGTCGCAGTTTAATATAAAGTGAGAGGGATTCTAATGCAAGAAATGCAGTCATATTGCAACTGGAAAAGATGTGACTTTGACACTAGCCACTGGATGTTTCTCAGCTGCCTTGTGAATGATGATGGGTGGTTGCTCCTTGAATTGGATTTTTCACGAAGTGATGGAATCTCTTTTTTAATTTATTTTAATTGCAACTTAAGAGAGTTTATGTATGGGATATTCATATTTCTATAAATTGCATTTTTTTTAATGATAGATCCATTGATCAACAAGAAAAACGAAAACTCTTAATGGATGGGATCAAGTGAAGCACTCATTTATTAGTTCTAAACATAGCAGGCTCAATTTCATTGTTCTAGGACCTTAGAATAAATTTTCTCTATATGATGTATCACGAAAATAATAAGAATGTTTCTCGAGAGATTTATTTGTGCCATCTGAATAGTTGTATGAGGTGAACATTTCAACATACAGTTATGTCGTTAACATCGACTTTTGATTGGCTAACAATTTAAATATAATTGATATTACAGTAGCGAATATGATTTGGTGGTGGTATTTGTTTGAAATTCTTGGATAGTCGCGAGAAATCCGCATAACTTATTTCCATGTGTTGATGCTTTTTCTTCCACAGAAAAACTTTGTTAGGCTTATATATCTAATTGTGTATATAAAAGCTTGATTGCTTGGTCAAACAATGTGTGTATGTGTGTGTGTATATATATATATAGTTTTTTCATGTGTGTAATTATATAGTCATTTTATTATTTTTCTGAGAATATAGTTATCTGTTATGTTATTATGTTTATCACATTAATTAGTATGTATTATTATTTTGTTTGATAAGTTAAAATCAGCACTGCGGTCTTACTAAGACTTCTTTCAGAAAAATCTTATAGACCTATATCCTTTTTTCTTTTTGAGAATGAATCCACCTATATCTATTTCTTTGTCTATAGTATATGAATATAGAAAATGCATGGATTTTAAAACAGTATAGATTATGTTATTTATACATCAGCATCTCAGCTAAGCCAATAAATGAATATGTGCATGGGTAAGTAGTTTGAGATGATTGCTTGACATAAATGACAGAAGATATACACAACGTGAAAGTACTGGTATCGTAATTGCTTCAAAAATATATTCCTCCTTGTGAATTATCACAAACTGTTTTCTCTTTGCCATTTGTCTACTGCATTTCTAGTATATCCATACTCTTTATCTGCATCTTTAGATCCTCTGCTCTTTCCCTATGCAGATATTACATTCATAGTGTATGCCGCATTTCTCCTTGTGAATCTTAAATTATATCACCTTCTGTGTGGTTTTCATTGCTCACTTGTACACCTACTTCTGTGTCGTCTGCTTATCATTCATTTGTGATGTAGATGCATTTCGAGGAAGGCTTGTCAGCACGGCATAAAGCAGGAGAGTCTACTAAGCTTATTACCAAGGGCATCAGGGGTAAAAGTGCCTCTGAGAAACTAACTGAAGAAGGGCTTGTCAAATTTTCTGCTAGAGTTGCTATTCAGGTGAGTATAGGATGCTTGTAAGCCAACATTGAAAATATCTTCACCAGTCAGCCAAAATGCAGTGTGTTTTAGGTGCATATCCCTGTTTCTTTTTGTTGCTTCTTTGAATTTGATCTGCTTTCTGGAGCTTATTCTCTGGTATCGAAGAGTTGATGCTTTGGATGAGAGCTATTTTAATTTCCCATGAAACTTCTACAAGGATCCAGAATCATGGGATATTCTTCTCAAAACAGGAAGATTTTCAAGTCCTCCATTTCATTTCTCATCTCTAGAAGTTGTATAACTCTCTTGCATTCACTATCTATTTTAGGAAAATTATATGTGTTGGAATATGAGTAGGAATAGGAATATTATATAGAATCCTACTTGGAAAAGGATTGTAATGTCAGTGTCCTAGTTGGAAAGGAGTCTAATGTAGTGTCTATAAATAGGGTCTCAATGTAAAATTTAGATACAACAAATCAATAATATTCTTCTCTTATATTTCTCCCATGGTATCAGAACGTTGATGAGAAAAGTATCGTCATTGTGCAATTTTTATCTTCTCCGTTAGTGTTTTCTTTTTTTCTTTTGTTCCAGAAAATAAGCCCACCATTTTTTTCTGATTTCGGCGACTGAACACTTCCCAGAATCCGGCAACATATTTCTTAATTTTTTGCTCGGTTAGTCCTATGATTAAGTCATAACCTTTAATGAGGAGATCAGAAAATCAAACGTCACAATCCATGATTGATAAGTGGGAGGTCGTTTTGGAAGATCTCAACCTAAGTGTAGTTATTGTAAAAGGCTTGTACACACTCGTGACATATGTTATTCTCGACCTAAGTGTAGTTATTGTAATAGGCTTGGACATACTCGTGAAATGTGCTATTCATTGCATGGCCAATCACCTAAAAATGCCCATGTTGCACAGTCTAACACCACATGTAATCAATAGGTGTATTTATCTGAAAAGGAATATAATGAGTATCTTCAGTATCGAGCAAGTAGATATTATTATCAGTAGCCTCAACTGCACAATCTCCTACCTTTGGATCATGGGTTGTGGACTCTGGCGCTTCTATCATATTTCTTGTGATAAATCACTTCTATCAAATATTGTTTATTGACAGTCTCTTCCAAATGTCACTTTAGCCAATTGTAACCAAACCAAGGAAGTTGGATAAGCTAGTCCCCCTATCCTCTGTCAGTTTAAATTCTGTGCTTTTGGTCTCTGGTTGTCCTTTTAATCTTGCATCGGTCAGTTGTTTGACTCGTGCCGTAAATTGTGGCATATTATTTTTTGAGGTCTCTTTTATCATGCATGGCCGTAGTACGGGACAAACAATTGGTTTAGGATATGAATCACAAGGCCTCTACTATCTTACCTTTCCTGACTCCTGCATAGCATGACTGATTCTTCGGACGTAATTAACAAACGTTTGGGACATCCTACTTTGTTCAAGTTACAAAAGATGGTCTAGTTTGTCTAGTCTATCCACATTGGATTGTGAGTCGTGCCAACTTGGGAAACAAACTCGAATTACCTTTCAACGTAGTAGTGAGAATCGTGCAGAGTCTATTTTTTCCTTAGTTCGCTCTTATGTTTGGGGTCCTAGTAATCAGTTCAACCTTAGGCATCCATTATTTTTCTAGCTTCATTGATGATTATTCAAGATGCACTTAGGTTCTCTTAATGAAAGATCACTCTGAATTGTCTCCTATATTCAAAAGTTATTGTGCTGAAATACAAAATCAATTTGGTGTCTCTGTCACTACCTTTCGTAGTGATAACGCCTTAGAATATATGTCCTCCCAATTTCAACAATTTATGATTCATCAAGGAATTATTCATCAGAATTCTTGTCCGTATACCCCTCAACAGAATAGAGTTGTAGATAGGAAGAATAGACGCCTCATCGAGACTACTTACACTCTTCTCATTCAGTCCCATGTTCTGCTGCATTTTTGGGGCGTTGCAGTTAATTCATCTTGCTATTTAATTAATCGGATGTCTTTATCTGCCATTCAAACTCAAATTCCTTATTCAGTGTTGTTTCCTCAATTACTTCTATACTCTCTTTCCTCTCGTGTCTTTGGAAGTACATGTTTTGTTCGTAGTTTCACCCAATGGAAAGATAAATTAACCCCTCGTGCTCTCATATGTGTCTTTTTTGGTTATGCTCGAGTACAAAAGGGTTATTATTGCTACTCGCCTAGTCTTCGTCGGTACCTTATGTCAGCTGACGTCACATTCCTTGAGTCATCCTTACTTTACATCTTCTTTTGATCCTAATCATTTTAACCTGAGGTCTTACCTATATCGACTTTTGAGGATCCTACCGTTACTACTACATCTCCATCCGTAGTGCCGCCAGCCTTACTTGCATCGATTTTTGAGGAATCTTCAGTACCTTCTATAACTCCATTTACATGCCATAACTCTTGACTTATCATCGTCATCCACATACAACATCAAGCTCTGATGATTATCGTCCTGCACCTAACCCTGCACCTGCTACAGACTTGTCTCCTCCGATTGCACTTTGAAAAGGTATATGGTCCACTCGTAATACTAACCCTCATTATACCTTTTTATCATTATCTATCATTACCCCATTATGTCTTTATATCATCTTTCTCCCCAGTCTCCATCCCTAAGTCCACAAAAAAACACTTTGTTATCCATCATGGTGGCAGGCTATGATTGATGAGATGTCTACTTTACATTCGAGTGGTATTTGTTAACTTGTTCCTCTCCCTTTAGGTAAATCAATCGTTTGTTGTTGTTAGGTTTATGCTGTAAAAGTTGGTCCCGATGGCCAATTTAATCGACTTAAGGTTCGCCTTGTTGCCAAGGGGTACACTCAGATAGTTGGGCTTGGGCTTGATCATAGTGATACTTATTCTCCCGTGGTTAAAATAGCTAAAATAGCATCTGATCAATTTTTTCCTCCTTGGTTGTTATTTGACACTGGCCTATTCTTTAGTTGGATATTAAGAATGTTTTTCTTCATGGTGACGTTGGAGAGGAAGTTTATATGGAGCAACCACCTGGTTTTGTTGCGCAGAAGGAGTCTAGTCTGATGTGTCGATCACTATATGGTTTAAAACAATCTCCTCGAGCATGGTATGGAAAGTTCAACATAATAATTCAGAAGTTTGACATGATTAGTAGTGAAGCTGATCACTTTGTGTTTTATCGACATTCTACTCCAAATCTATGTATTTATTTGGTGGTTTACGTTGATGATATTGTTAATACCGACAATGATTAAGATGATATCTTTAGTTTCAACCAACACCTTTTTTAGCATTTCCAGAAGTATTTTTTAGGTATTGAAGTTGCTCTCCAGATCAGGTATTATTATTGCGCAACGCAAGTATGCCTTGGACATTTGACACTCCTATGAATCTAAATACTAAACTCCTGCCAGGACAGGGGAAGCCACTCTCTAATCCTGGAAGATATAGACGTCTAATTGGTAAGTTGAATTATCTCATAGTGACCAGACTTAACATTTCCTATCCTATGAGTATTGCCATATGGATTCTCCCTATGATAGTTATTGGGATGCAATTGTTCGCGTTGTTCGATATATCATATCAACTCCAGGTAAAGGACTACTCTTGAGGATCGTGGTCATAAGCATATCATTGGATATATATACACTGATTGGCAGGATTACCTTGTGATAGACGTTCTACTTCCGGATATTGTGTTTTAGTAGGAGGTAATTTGGTGTCCAGGATGAGTAAGAAACAAAGTGTGGTTGCTCAATCTAGTGCAGAAGCAGAATATCGAGCAATGGCGGTAGCCACTTGTGAGCTAGTTTGGATTAAATAGTTATTGAGAGAGTTAAAATTTGGAGAAATCCGTGAAATGGAACTTATGTGTGATAATCAAGCGGCTCTTCGTATCGCATCAAATTCGGTATTTCATGAGAGAAAAGATACACTCTAGGATATTGCTACAAAATTTGTGAAATCGATTGATCAGCTTGGAAATATTTTCACCAAGTAATTACATTTGTAACTAGCTCAGTACGTATGACTTATATGCACCAGTTTGAGGGGGAAGTATTAGAATATGAGTAGAAATAGGAAGAGAAGATACACTCTAGAGATATTGCTACAAAATTTTTGAAATCAATTGATCAGCTTGCAAATATTTTCACCAAGTAATTACATTTGTAACAAGCTAGGTACGTATGACTTATATGCACCAATTGGAGGGGGAGTATTAGAATATGAATAGAAATAAGAATAGTATATAGAATCCTACTTGGAAAAGGATTGTAATCAATGTCCTAGTTGGAAAAGGAGTCTAATGTAGTGTCTATAAATAGGGTCTCAATGTAATAATTTGGACACATCAATTCAATAATGTTCTGCTCTTATATTTTTCACAATATGTATCAAAATAAGCATCTTTTAGAGTCATTTGCTCATTAGAAATGATTGAGGAAGGAGGATTTATAAATGACTTTGCAGATCCAATGAAAATGTTTCTAACATTATTCAATATGTTGATTGAAGTGAGCATTCATAAGGGTTTTGATGCTTAAGTTGTTTCACGCCTATCTTGAATTGATGATTGTTCATGCTTTGCTGATTTGCAGATAGATGTTGTCAAATGCTTTAATGATGCAGAAGGAACACAGTGGAGACATTCACTTTTTGGGAATCCAAATGATCCTGAAACTTTCAGGTGTGTTCTAGTTTTTGGTTTTTGTTCTCCTTTCGTCTCGTGATTTTTCAGCCAGTCTGCACTATTCAAGTTCAAACTAGGCAGTTTTGGCTACAAAATTAAGAATTATATTTACCATCTCTTCCTAGCTGCACACAAAGAAACAGAGAGAATCCAGAAGATTGTCCCTCCTTGATGGGGTGATCTGAAATGCTTCTAGTTAACTTAAGACTGTTTTGGTTGTTTATGTTTTATATTTTGGTTTTCTGTATACCATGAAGTTAGCGATATCTGTATTTTTTGCTTAAGTAATAATTTGTTGATGCGGTTTGATCTGAGTCCTGCTGTACAAGTGGTATGCACAAAATAGATTACCTAAACCAAAATATAACAAATAACATGCAGTCATCTGTAATCAGTGTATGAGGTTGCACATAAAACATTGTCCAGCAACAAAAACTTGGCCCTCATCTTTATCAACCGACTCAAAGGCTCACCTATTCCTTTCCAAATACTCAGCCAAAGGAGTTACATCCTATAATCGCCATCTTTGGTTCCTTCTGTGAAGGCCCAACCAAGTATCATGTCCTTCACTGTAGACAACATTGTCCGTTGGTCTCAAGAGATTTAGTATGATTCACCTTAACTGACTTGCCACCTTGCAATGCAAGTATCTTGGGTGTAGATGCTAAAATTGTATTTGGTTTTAGCTGTTTAGAGTTAGCAGGCTCCATTAACTATTGCATGACTATTTGCTTGCTCGTATGCTTTCTCTATTTCTTTTTTCATTTGTATACGACAACTGTGGGAACCACCCCAAAATTCCATACCTTTTGTGCAGGCAAATTAGACAGGGAGTTGGGGGTAATTGATTATACTGACCTGTTTGATTCCGATATCTTACCCCCCCCCCCCCCCCCCCTCTTCCAAAACACACGCACACAAACCAAAAAAATAATAATAACAAAAATAAAGAAGAAAGTTATTCGATATTTTTCTCATTTTATCTTCTGTTTATGAAGTCTATCATACTCGCGGCCTTGTTTTCAAAGTTGCACCAGTAATTTTTATTCTGGATCTTGTGGTGGGCAATATACAAAGAAAACTCTTTGTTGAGTTCAGGACTTCAGGCTTTATGAAACTTAAAAGTCGTAGACAGTATGAAATAAAGAAAATTGCCTAAATATCGATATTTTTTATTATGACGGGGTTGGAATATTCTATCTATTTTCCTAGATAAATTCTCAGGTATAACAAAACTGATTCTCTCAACTCTTCACACACCACATCAAACTCATGGTGATGAAGCTACTTGAGTTTATACATCAAAACTGAAAATCAAGTCGAGCATGGCAAACGAAGCTACTATTAGAGAGAATAATCTCAATAGTGTCAGTAATGTCACGTAGATAGTAAAACAGTGGCCTTATAGTGTTGAAGGACTAGTGAACAATCACACAAATAAAAGTGGCCTGGTATACGCAAAACCTAGCCCGGACACCACTGTTTTCTTAAAAGAAAAAATTGTGCTGGAATTCGTTCTCCAAGAAAGTTGTTGGTAATTGCGCTGCGAAATGAAGTCTTTTTTTTGTTTTTTTCAATAAGGTAACAGAGTATTCAATCCAAAAACATCAGCATAGGGTACTTCTCAAGCAGAAAACCAAAATAGTGTATAGGGCTTGTTAGTCACAAATTACACTTCGCCAGGAAAAGTATATCCATACTCCCCCACCCTTACCCCAAATATATATCATGTTTACGCCAAAACTAAAGAGGCTTAAGACAATTCATTTTCACTTTCAGAATGGACTAACTCTATCCCCAAACTGTTTTGTGTTCCTCTCCTCCCATATTGTCCACCACTTGCAAGCTGGATTGGACTGCCACGAATCCTCCTCTTCCTTTCTTTTTCCAATTTCCTTCCAGTTACACAGAAGTTCTAGAGTTGATCTGGATAACACCTTGGGGTGGCAAAATGAGTAAAAAGTTCTAGAGTTGATCAAGATAACACCTAGGGGTGGCAAAATGGGTAAAATTTATGGTTATCTGCTCGATCCAATCCATTTTAAATGGGCCAGATATCCGATCATTTAAAAGTAGGTCAAATATGGATCAACCCATATTATCCATCATAAATTATGGATAACCCATGGGTATCCACTAATTGTTTTTTTTTTTTTTTTGATCTGGTAACATATGGGTATCCACTAATTTTTTTTTTTTGATCTGGTAACATAAAGTATGTAAGAGTTTAGGAACCTTTGAAAAGTACATTAGTAAGGGTGTGTTTGGTATGAAGAGAAATATTTTTCAATGTTTTCATGTTTGGGTGGCTTAATGTTTTTAAAAATAAATTTTCAATGGACTTATTTTCCTCTAATTTAAGGAAAATGACTTCCCTACATAATTATTTTCAATATTTTCCTTAAATGAGGAAAATATTTTTCAAAACTTTCCTTATACCTCACCACCTCGAAACGGGTCCCAATCCCTGACCTGAGTTTGACCCCGACTCTCAAGTCTCAGTTATGTCCCCGACCTGGACACAACTCCCGACTATGACCCTTACCCTTACCGAAACTGATGAAATATCCTTGCTTTTCTCACAGTACCAAACGGCCCCTCAGTATCTAAGACATATGGACCAACCCACATTTAAAATCTGTCCGGACAATATACAAGTATTAAATATATAGAAAAGGAAGTTTCTTTATTTGTCACAATTGAACAAAGTTTCTACTCTGTGCATTAAAAAGAAAGTGTTATAATGCATATATATTAAATGCAGAAAACTTGATCATCTCCTACTACAAACAACAGACAGAAAAAAATTCCAAAAGGAGAGAATTACTAAATTGCTGCTTCTTCTTTTGAGCTAAAACCTCCAGAATAGCATCAATTTCCTAATCCGAACCGCCCCCAACTCCTGGTTCCCAATCCCGAACCCGTCACCAACTCCTGACCCGACTCAGGACCTCTTATTTTTCAAAAAAAATATTTTTTAGCAGAACACAAAGAAGGAAGAAAGAAAAGCACTGAGAGTGCTCATTTGTATATATGATCATAAGAAGCATTGGATAATATGGACATCCATATTATCCATTAGATTGCCCCTTTTTTTCCATATCAAATATGGGTGGTCGGATGTTTTATCCATTTTCACTTGACTTATTTTTAACCCTCCCATTTCCGACTCTACCTGCCCGTTTTCCATCCCTAGTAATACCATCCTAGGACACAAAAGAGTATGTGCCACAGATCTGCAGTTGTCTGACAATGTAGAAACAGATGTTCATTGCTTTCTGCATCTTTCCCACAAAGAAGATATCTTGAGCATAGCTGGAGACCTCTTCTTTGTAAATCCTCGTGTTAAGCATGCTTCCTGTGGCTGTTCCTTCTAACCAACAAACAAAAGTAGAAACCTTAGTTGTAATTTTAATCTTCCAAATAAGTTTCCAAGGCCAAACAAAAGATAAAATAACCTTGTTTTTCTCCCAGTCCCCTCTGCCTAAGTTGCTCAGTCTTGGGTGCGGGTGTCCAATCCAATATTGGTGAGGATCTAGAGGTCGGATCCTTCATGGTTTAAATTTTGAGATTCGGGGATACGGATATGAGTGCGGGGATTCAATTAAAAATAATTCAACAACAACAACAACAAACCCAGTGTATTCCCACCTAGTGGGGTCTGGGGGGTAAGATGTACGCAGTCCATACCTCTACCTCTGAAGAAGTCGAAAGGCTGTTTCCGATAGAGTTATAATTACCTTATGTAAGTTCCTCTTCCTTTCCTCTTCCTATACTGCTCTACTAGTCTCTTACAAGAAATCCGAACTGGTTCTTGAAATAGACACGCCACTCCTCACCCTCATCTCCTCCAAGCTCTTCCAAACTTTCATATTGTGGCTTAGCAGCTTGATACCCCTATAGTTGTTGCAATTCTAAATGTTACAACGGAATGATTGTACTCCACCCCATTTTTCAGTGCATTTTGGCCCTTTTAAAAACAACATTAAACAATCTAGTTAACTACTCCAAACCTGCCCCACTTGCACTCTTCCAAAATTCTATCTGAATCTCGTCTAGCCTGATCGCTCTTCCTGCGCATCCTACGAATCCTCCTCCATGTTTATACACCTACAATACCCAAGATCAATGCCTCTCGAAGTGCACCAAATCTCCTAGCAGAATTTCTCTGTCCCCCTCTTCATTCAAGAGTTTATGAAAGTATGAATGAGAAAGATACAAGAACTCTAAAATTATGGCAAGGGAAAAGCTTTGGCCTTGCGGGACTATTTAGGTCTTATATCAAGATTGTTGAGGCTCTGATACCATAAAATAAGAGTTCTTTTTGTATAGAATGTTGATATGTTAAATAACATATAACAGGACTCTTTGTAAGATATTTGTATTTGTTGAAATGCAGGAGGAGGTGTGAAATTGCAGAGACTCTTGCTGAAAGGAATTTCGACTTGGCTTTCCAAGTGATCCATGAGTTCAACCTTCCTGGTACTTCTCATACTCACAATTTTCTTCAATACTTTTCCTGGATCACTCTAGTATTAGAACTTACCGTCGATTTATGCTCAATTTGTTTAGCTGTTGACATATATGCTGGTGTTGCTGCATCACTTGCTGAGAGAAAGAGGGGAAGCCAACTTACGGAGTTCTTCAGGAACATTAAAGGCACTATTGATGATGATGATTGGGATCAGGTATTCTTATGAATGCGATTGTCTTCACTCTTCAATGTGTTTTTTAATATTCCGCAACAGATGATTGACCTTTCTTTTCACTTTTCTTTTTTAAAACTCATTTTCTTGAGGAATCCATACTTGATGGGTCAGATATGATAGAGTGGGGTTTGGTGGGGCGGGTTTTATCTAAAAGCACCAGCCATAGCAACCTATTTCATTGATCTTATACTTCTTGAATCTTTTAACGGTTATCTAAGTTGGTTAAAGAAGTGTCGAAGGTTGGTTATAATTAACCCCTCCGACGTTCCTGTCATTCGTTCACCTTACCAATAGTAGAAATGCGGAAGAACATTTCATGAATCCAAATGTTAATGGAATCTATTATTTTTTCAAACAGTGGGATCTGAAGTATGAAGAAATTTTGAACTGCAATAGGTTTCTATCTACACTAATATCTAATGAACTAATGCCGTATTTAATGGATTGTATTTATTTTTTAGGTTTTGGGGGCAGCCATTAATGTGTATGCAAACAAACACAAAGAGCGACCTGACCGTCTGATTGACATGTTGACTAGTAGCCACAGGTCAGTTTATTTTTTGCTGTTGAATCTGCATATATCGAAGTACCTCCCAATTACCCAGTGTTTACTCATGTGCCTCTGATTGCAGTTAGTTTATGCCAAAAAAATCTTCTGTTTCTGATTGGTGTTTATGCCAAAAAAATCTTCTGTTTCTAATTGGTGTGTGACCTGTAAACTCCTGTAAAGCACCATCTGAATTCTTCTGCAAACTGTCCAGCTTAGAAGATATGGAATATGTCCCATGTTGAATATCAACATAGCTCCCCTGTTTTTTATCCCTGATTATGATAATACCCCTCTTATTATCATATGCTTTGAACTCTGTCCATCCAGTCAATCTATTCCCCGAAACTTGTTGGATCATGCTTATTGACCTTGCTCTCCATTTATGGTTGAGAGACCTAAGTGGGTTTTTCTTATTTGAATCATTTAACCCCCTAATGTTCCAACTTAAGCTTGTTGCTATCATCCCGAAAGAGGCTTATTTGTGCTACCCTCGTCTCTTATATCCTTACCATCATGGTTCACACTGCAGATCAAGTTTTGACCTAGTTTTCCCCTTCCTTACCTACTTTCTTTGCTGCTAGCTGTTTCTGTAGCTGTTGTAGCCTTTTCTATTCCATTCTCAAGATGATTAACAGTTCATGCTCAAAACCCATGGCACTCACTCCAAAGGCTTTGCTTGGTTTAACCTCGATTAGCTTTGTCCATTTGAGTAGATCTTTAACATGTTGTAGATATAAAAATAAGTAGTGTCCCATTTGGAACATTCAAAGATTTTCGATGAGGATGTCTCACATTTTAACGCCTATAACTTGCTATGTGATATATGTTCGCTGCCGCCACCCTCTACCATTGTAACTTGGGGGTTATGCTAAATAATATCCCCCTTCACAACATTCTTATTTTTCAAATTGTACCCCTTGCTAAATGAGTTGATACTTCTAGCTCATGTAAAATACTGGAATGATTAAATGATCTGAGTTTGTCAAAGCATATTTCTCACCTTGGAAATGATTGTTGGCGTGGTTTGATTTGTTCATTTTTATGGCTTAAGTTAGCTACAAGGGGCTAGAAAGGTGGAAGTTGCAGACATAACACAGAAGATAATCAAATAAATAAATTTATAACTAGTTGAAAATGTCCTCCAACAATTTAAACTTTTAAATGTGATGATTCCATAGTTCAACGTGATATTAGCAAACAGAGCTGTTGGATTCTTACCATTGTTCATCTACAAAACATTTTCATATTCATACGTTAAATAAATAAGCAGAAGTGTATGTTCTCTAACAGATCAAGCGGCTACTAGGTTAAGCTTTTAGATGAGACAGTTTTCCCAACTTAACAATGCACTTGTTTTAATTACTGTTAGAAACTAGCTGGTAAACTTTGAGTGCTTCTTCATTAAAAGCTTGCATTTCACAGGAAAGTACTTGCATGTGTTGTTTGCGGACGTCTCAAGAGTGCATTCCAAATTGCATCTAGAAGTGGAAGTGTGGCGGATGTTCAATATGTTGCACATCAGGTTTGCTGCATTCATGAACTTTAGAAGTTAAATACAATCTTGTTCCACCAACCTAATTATGTTTCAAGGATGCGTAAGGTTTTTTCTCTTGGCTAGCAACTGGAGGAGTGATTTTGACGTTGGAAAATCTTAGAAAGCATAAGGGTGTTTGCGTCAGCTGGTGTTTCATGTGTAAGGAGACAGGGGAAGAAGTGGGTCATCTTCTCATACATTGTGCCTTTACCATGAGATTATGGTGGGATATGCTCGGTGGTTCGGAATGTCTTGGGTTATGCCAAAATCTGTGAAAGAATTAATGTTTTGTTGGAAAAGCGGGAATAGGAGGAGAACGCGCAAGGCATGGAATTTGGTCCCTCTTGCGTTGATGTGGGTTATTTGGAATGAGAGAAATAGGAGAACTGTTGAGGGGCTATTTTCCTCAAGTGAGGAATAGTCTCCGGTCTCTTATTTTCTTTTGGGGCACCCATAAAATCCCTAGTTGTATAGAAGAATGGATGACTTAGTAGAAAATTAGATTTTCTAGATTCTTTACCTTTTGATATTTTCCTTTGTATATGGCCAACTCGGCCTTGTTTATGAATGAAATACACTTACCTAATAAAAAAAAATAAAAATTCAAGGATACCCGTATGAGATTGTGTTGTAACTGGTTTTCCTATTCATATTCTGTGGGGCCCATTTTCTGGTGAACTCAATATATTGGTTTAAGTTATTCCAAATTGGTGCAATGAACTTTTAACTAATGCCACAGATAAATTTGTAAATGTTTTGGGTGATTTATAGTCAGAACCTTAATAACTAAGTTTAAATGTCACTTGAGAGCTGCTAGAAAAACATGTTTCTAAGCTGGTTATTTTGGCTTATTTGGTTGATCCTTAGGGCTTAGCCTGTTTATACCTTCAGCTTTGGTAAATAATCGGATGTTTGTGTTCTTTACCGGTAGAACTGTTCTCTACACATTCTGGCCCTACAAGTTGTTTCCCATGTACTTATTATTTAGTATCTACCTTTACAAGGATTTTCCTGCTGCAGTATCCAGTGAGTGGGATTCCACGGAACGACGAATTTTTGAACTTTTGAATCTGTTTTGTCGTAGGTGCAGATCGAGATTTATCTGATTTTGTTGTGTCTGCATTTGTCTACTTATATGTGCCTATGAGAAACTGGAAGAATATAGTAAATACCACTTAGTTTGCTAAAAATTACTGGAGTAACTAATGTAAATTTCAACAGATACTTATATATTTATAGCATAATGATCTTTGTAACAATTTAAGTAGCTACAGATTGAACAAATTGTGTTGCCTAAACTGGGGTCTGATCACAATCATATCCTTTTACCTTATGGGGATTAGAATTCAAGTTTGAAAGTTGGTGGTTGAATGTGGAGGGCTTTAAAGGCAATGTACAAGACTGTTGGAGATTTTTCATTGTAGCAGGGAGAACAAAATTTGTTCTGGCTACAAAGCTAAAACTTTTGAAGGAGAAATTAAAAGAATGGAGCAAGAACAATAACGGAAACTGGAAGATAAAAAAGGAGCAGGTTGTGCTTCAAGTTAATACTCTGGAAACTGTCCTAGATCAACAACCTCTGACTGAGGATGAGCAATTGCATAAAGCAAATTTAGCAATGGAGTTGGGAGAAGTGGCTAGACATGAGGAAATATATTGGAGGCAAAGGTTCAGAATTCAGTGGATTATGGATACAACACACAAGAGATTCTATTCCCTACACTTCTTAGAAGTAGGAGTTACCATAACTGATCCATCTGGGGTGAAAGTTGTCATTCTAGATTTTACCAGAATCTGTATAAAGAATGAGAGGCTTGGAGGTCTGATTTTTTAATTCATGATAACACATGCATATCAGCAGAGGAGTAGATATAGATGGACAGAGAGTTTGAGGAGGAAGAAGTCATTGAGGGGATCAGAATGTGTGCCATTGATAAAGCCCCTGGCTCAGATGGATTTTCAATGTTTTTTTTTTTCAGGATTCTTAGGATGTCATGAAGGAGGACATTATGTCCACCTTCTATAACTTTCACTCACCAACATATTTTTGAGAAAATCTTTAAATGCAACCTTCATTGCTCTGATTACAAAAAATGTTGGGCCACTGAGATAAGGGATTTCAAAGCCATTAGCTGAATTGCAGCGGTGTACAAAATCATTGCTAGGGTACTAGCAGAAAGGCTAAAGATGGTAATCAATAAAGTGATTCCAGGTGGGGAGGATCTAAGCCTAGATGTGCAAACTTGATATTGAAAAAGTTTATGACCACTTCAAGTCCTCAACTTCAATTTCATCCTTGATATCCTCAGACAAATTGGTTTTGGTACTAGAGGGATGAAATGAATAGATTTTTGCATCAAAATTACCAAGTTCTCAGTTCTTGTCAATGGAGAACCAATTGTTTTTTCTCCGGCTCAAAGGGGTCTCAGACAAGGGATTCTCTTTCTCCTTTCCTATTCATCTTAGCTATGAAGGGTCTGAACAACATGATGAGGATTTCCACGCACAATAGATGGACAACATGATTCAAGGTTGGGAACAGAACAGGAGAGATGATGGAGATATGTCACTTACAATATGCAGATGTCACAGTGGTCTTCTTCAGAACTCTTCATGTACAACTGGAACAGTCTGAGGCAGTGTTTTGGATGGCGAAAGGCGACAAGGCCCCGCCTTGCCACGCTGCGAGCCGCTCGCCTTTTGAATGTACGGCGACAATTAATATAAAAAATCAAAATAATATATAAATGATCAAAATTTCAATAACACTAATATATTAGGAAATATTTCAAGTCAAGAATTAAAATAAAAAATTAAAATAGTATATAAATGATCAAAATTTCAATAACACTAATATATTAGGAAATATTTCAAGTCAAGAATAAAAAATAGATAGTTGATAAAAAAGTTACATAATAAGGCAACAACAGATTACTGGTTACTGTTACAGTAACAGTGTAAGGTTGTAACACTGTTACAGAATACAGTGGAAGCAGGAAGGAAAATAGAAGAAGAGAAAAAGAGGAAGAAAAAAAACACCACCAAAATACAAGTATTGGATGCGGGATTAAGAAGAAGAAGAAAGAAGAAAAAAAAATAGAAATCAGTAGTTCACTGAATTACTTACCGGAGTAGAATAGCGAGAGTCACCGGAGTACGTTGCCGGTCGCCGGAATCGAACTTGTGAGATAAATGGTAGTAGCCGTAGTCACCAATTAGTAAGTTGGTAGAGCCAAAATGGGTAAATAAGTCCTAAAATTAGCTTATATACCTAAAACCCTAATTTTTTTTTAAAATAAAATAAAAGGCGATGCCTTTGTCACCTCGCCACGCCATGTCGCCTTTCTCGCAAAGGCTACGCCTTTTGAATGTCGCAGTGCCACGCCGTGAAGAGGTGACCAGGCCTCGCCTTTCGCCATTGGCGACGAGGCGCTCGCATTTTACAACACTGGTCTGTGGACTCTTTGGGTGTGGTCAAACTCCAAAGTTTGATTGACGTGCTGTTTATTCCAAGTTAGATTTGGTTAAAGACTTGCCACGAACTAATTCTAATTTGACTTGGTCTTCCTCTTGTTGACGCGCTTGGAGCTTCTTCGACTCCTTTTAATTCCATGTGCAAGTTAATGGTAACTTTCCTTGTAAGCTTTCCAGTTCCTTGTAGTGTTACGATTCTCCCGTATTTCAATCCTTCATGGAAATCTGGCACACGTAAACAACTTCTTTCTTCAAGAGTCTCCTTCTCTGCAACTCATTTGGCAGTGTTGTGTTGTGCATCCCTCTTTGGAGATTTGTGAGAACCTGATTTTTTGATACTTCTATTTTTCTTCTTCTGCTTGTGAATATCACTAGTACACAGTTTGTTAATGATCAAACCTTTAACATAGGTTCACAAGATCTTGAATGTAGATTCAGGGATCATTGTGATTCACCAGAGGCTGAACATGGATAGGAGGTGAAGATGAAAACATGTAGAGGTCCTTTTCGGACGCTCTAGTTTTTTCCGGCCAAAATTCTGGTCAGATCTAGGACTCCATGCCAAAATCTTTTAGAGTGATATCATGTGGAGGCATAATACTAATAGCTAAATGTAGATTGAACAGGTAAATTTGCTAATTGAAAATTCTATTCTTATAGCATGTATTACAGTATCCAAGAGAATTTGAATAGAGAGAACTAGTCAAATATGTATCAAAAGTTTTGTAAACCAAATTAAATTAATTCTGAATTGATCGAACCTTATGGCATGTGACCAAGAGGTCAGGGGTTCAACCCTTGGAAACAGCTTCGGGCAGAAATTCAAGGTAAGGTAGTGTACAATAGACCCTTGTGGTCGGGGGCTTTTCCGGACCCTGCGCATAGCGGGAGCTTTAGTGCACCGGGTTGCCTTTTCTTTCCTAAATTGATCGAACCAATTGAATGTAGATCTTAAATCAATCTTCTTCACTATTGGAGTTCGCATTAAAGATGGTGGCACCCATAGTTATCAAATCATGGATGTTCCTCTCACCTTATGGCATAGGGGGTTTGAGAAATTAGGAAAGAATATTAGTACTCTTTTTGTTTCATGTTTATGTGATATTTTTCCATTGCCCATTCATCTATTGATTATCCAACATCCTAGGTTATTTTTCATTCACTAGAATTTAGGCCGTTAAAATGATTTTTTCTATTTTATTATTATTATATCTTGTAGGATGGATGTTACCGAACTTTACCACTTGTTTACTGATTTGTCTGACTTTTGACTCTCAATGCAGGCATTACATGCCAATGCACTTCCAGTTCTTGATATGTGCAAACAATGGCTTGCTCAGTACATGTAGTCTTGGTTATAGGGTGTGAAGTTGGTTTGAGGCATATGCAGAACTTTTTATTTCTGCAGCACAATGTAAAGTCTTTGTCAATGTTTGCTGGGTGCTTTGTTTCATATTGGCAACATAGCTTCTCCGGGACACAACTACTTTAGAAGTGTGTGCCCGGGTTTCACATTTGGGATCTAGCAGTGCTCATCATTCTGGTTTCAGATTTCTCATCCAGCTTATCCAGTGTGCATGCATTCAGTTCACCTTCTGTCTGACATCACACATTGTCGCATGAGCATCTAAGTCCCTTTGATCAAAGCATGAACCATAAATTCTTAGATATGTTCTGATGTCAAGGATGAACATATTTGAAGTTGCTTGAAGCCATGAAGTGAAGAGTTGCTAGATTTGTGGTTGATTTTCTTTTGTTATGTTTTTTCATCTTTGTATATATAGACACAAAGTGGACTTCCATTTTTATTAGGTCGGGGTCCAACTCCCTCTCCTCAAAACTCCTTTTGTTTTATTTGTCTGTAAGAGGGGCTATTTTTGCTGTTTAATTAAATTTTGGGAACCATAAAATGTAGAAACTACATAATTTGAAAAGAGCTGAAAAAGGGTTACTTTTTTGGGTAGTTCCTTTGTACCAGAAAATTCAGGACAAATATAATCTTTTCATTTAATCTGTTTTATTGTTATTATTTCTGTGGATGTGTGCTCTCTAAATGAATATATTGTTAATTCTGTTTTATTTTAGTGATTTTTACCCCTCCGACCTTTTTTATATCAGACAATTTTTGAACTTTGGTGTGTTTGGTACGATGGAAAATATTTTCCTAGAAAAAGTTTTCCTGGAAAATAAGTTGTTTTCTACTTATTTTCTCATGTTTGGTTGGTGAGTGAAAAATATTTTTCGAAAAATATTTTATGTTGTTTGATTGGTTTTCAGATATATTTTTAGTGTTTGGTTGGTGAGTGAAAAAATATTTTTTAGAAAATACTACTAACTGTTAACTAGTATATCACTGCCAGAACTAATTTAAGCATAGCAAATAATATCAATATCGAGTATTAAGATATTACAAGTCACTAAATTTTAAGCAATTACTAATTAGCAAACATAGGATACACTCTTCAATATTTTATCAGGACAATCTTAAGATACCACAATCAATAGAAATACAATTGAACAACGAGCTTATTCAACCTTGTGAAACAAGCTACAACGATGACAAAAATGGAATATGCAATTAGCAAAAGTAACATAGGTAAGTCTTCCTCTATGCACACGGGAATAACAATACATTCAACGAACATTGGAAACAAGGAAATATTCGGATTTTAATATTTTTTATTTCAAGCAGTGAAAAATTAGAGCAAAGTACAGTGAAAAATGTTTCTGAATAATGTGAATTTTTTGAGTAATGTGAATTTGAGTGTTGTTAGGGTGGGGGTAGAGGGGTGGGGTGGAGGCATAAAAGTCACATTTGTCATTTTCTGGAAAATGACTTTCTTGGTTCATGAGAGAAGTTATTTTCTGGAAAATAAGTCATTTTGGAAAACATTTTCCCAATGTTTTAGTACAACCAAACCAAACAAGGGAAAATAAGAAAACATTTTCCATAATACCAAACACACTATTTTCACTTTACCTTAATCACCTGTTGAAATGGCATTGTGTATATGTTTATATCCTAGATTAAATTAAGATCAGAGTTGCAACCTGGATTCAATTGTATATTTCCGACTCAATAGCAAATATATTTATCTTCTCCTTTGTTATTAATGGCCTGTTCTTCATCAGATTGAGCAACTAGTTAAGTTTTACGGTGAACAATATTAGGTTGCTTTTATTAAAGGTCTCTTTATTCGTGTGTATTATGATACAAAGATTCCCCCAATAATAGACTTATCTAATGAGATGTCATTAGATATTCTTATTCATATTAATAAAGTTATAGAGTCTTAAATGGTAAGTTGTAACTACTGTTAAATCACTGAAGTATAAAAAAAGTCTAATTTTCTGTTTGGAAAAAAGATACAGCGAAAACATTATTTAATACATAAGAACTTTTGAGTTTTTTCTTATATTGAATTTCTGTTTAAGACTACTAAATTTAATTATCTAAATAGTATTCACGAAAACAATTTTTCCCTCTCGCCCGTTCATCCTCCCCTTCCCTGCGAAGAAAAAGGAGAAATAGTTTGGAGAAGACGAGGACTATTTTATGTCAAGGTATTCATCAGTTGATTTGGTTCTGTTTTGTGTGGTATTGATTTAATATATCAGTTTTTGGTTTGTGAGCATCCTAAACTGATGACCAAATCAATATGATATGCTCCTCTAATTTTTTCTCTTATTTTCATTTGTTGATATATACACTGTGGCATAAAAATTTATATGAGTTGCAAGTGAAAACAAATTCAAATGAGTTATTGCTCTTTTTAATTTAATAGCAAACTCGGATGCAATACCACTGTAACAATCTCTCAACAAAAAGATCCAAGGTCATTTCATAGTTCACTTTGATGGGTAGAACTCGACAAACCTACGACTTTAGAAAGAAAATAACAACACCAAGACAACGACTTAATATGGAAAAAGAGAAAATGAGTCTGCATGTAAAGTATAAAGCCACTATTATAAAATTAGATAATTTAGTATAATTTTATTGGATTTAAAAACTATTAACCCAATACCCGATATCGATATCAAATAATATTTTCTTTTAATTCGGTCATCCATGTACGTCCATATCAAAGAAGAAAATCCTATTTACATGCGCAACTCATTTTAAAAAGAGCACACACACATATTTAATAAGTGTACACACATAAATACGTAAGTAGATTGATAATATATATATATATATGCATGCATGTATGTATGTCTATGTATAAAGCCAATCACTTAAGAAACACTCTCAACTTTGAAGAATCTTAATTCAGTAGTTAGTTAGTTATCTAAATTTTCACCTTGTTGATGAGGTTTTAATTCCACCTCTCGTAATTTCCTTCCTGTTTGGATTAGCCTATTGTAAATGCTTCTAGGCTAAAATAGCTTTTAAGAACTTTTATAGTGTTTGAATAGAATGAAAAAAAAGAAGAAGGTGTTTCTGAGTTAAAAAGGCAAAAAAAAGTTTAAAATAACTAATGACTTTTTGACTTATAAGCCAAAAGTTGTAATAACATCCAAACAGGTTGTTATTCAACTCTTCTAAGAACATCAACTCTACTTTCCAACGATATGTACAAAGTTTTCTTATATGTAAGACAACTATTATTAGGTGATAAAATACAAAATGATAATACCACCATCCTTGGACTCTACGTACCATATGTATATTAAAATGAGTATTGGATTGACCCCCTGAACACAACAAAGTAGCAAGAAACTGCGCCATCCTTTTCACCAAGATGTCATCTTGGGAGACAACGACATCGTCGACGACAAGGTCTCCGGCGCCATCCTTGTATCGGAGGCACTCAAGTGGAGAAGTAAGATATATAACCTCTGTTTCAAGCAGCCTATTGCCAGCTTTTGGTACAATAATGGGTGAAGGCTCTCTTAAGCTTAAAACATTTGTTGTTATTGCTCCTTAAGATCGTAGATACAGGTTATTCCCACGTAGTTATGTATGCATATGTGTACTAGTGTTAATTTGTTTTCATTTAGATATATATATGCCTTTTTTTCCTCTCTTCTTTCCAACTTTTTCTGCATGTGAATGTGCATAGGTTAGCAAAATGTTGTGTAGTAGTATTGTATTCATAACTAATGGATCCCAGAAAGAACAAATAGCATGGTGAACATATAAGATGTTTAGAGTATGTTTGTCCAAGACATTAAAATTAACTTATTTTAATTATTTCTTCTCGAAAAGTATTTTTGGGAGAGTTTCGATTTGTATTTGGCTAGATGCCTAGATTATTCGTGAAATCGTTTTTTATAGTAATTTTTCTATTTGACTAACATTTTTAAAAAGTGTTCTGAAGTATCAAATTACGAAAACAAGAAAGTTACTACTAATCATTTTGGTCATGATGAATTTTCTGCTCGGATAACTTTATCCTAAGAAAATAAAAGGAAAAAACATTTATTTTCAAAAGCGGGAAAACAATCTGTTTCTATTCAAAAATATTTATTTCTTGTTTCTATTCAAAAATATTTATTTCTTCATTAAAAACTTAGTTAAACAATAAAATTCTATAAACCAATAATATTTTTAAAATGTGTGTTTTTTTTTTTACCTTTCACTAAATTAGTCAAACAGGCTATTATTGCTTATTACTCCTTATGTTCATTTTATGCTTTTTTTTACCTTTCACAAAATTAGTCAAACAGGCTATTATTACTTATTACTCCTTATGTTCATTTTTATAATTTGTCACTTTTCGCTTCTCGGGAACTAAATTGCATGATCTTTGACAACATTTTAAGATATATTTTCTAAATTATCATATCAATATGAGAATATTGCAAGTTGTGTCATTTTTTCATGTAATATTCGTAAATCTAAATTTTAAATTTAAATATTAAATTAATCTACTTTAATTTAATTTTGAATTTTAATTAAACAGATTTTCGCAATGCTTATTCTCCACTTTGTAATCCTCTCCCCCGTCTCCCCTTCCGTTATCCCCATGTAATTAAAAAAATTATCATCTCCTTTTTTTAGTTCCTAATTTATTTATTTACTTAATGGTGAAAATCACAGAATATGGCAAACATTTCTGGTGATATTGGTGTACTCAGCATGGTCATCCCCTTTGGAGCTAGCATTCAACAAGGGAGTAAATTTCTTAGATGGTCACTCATGTTTGAGAAATTGCCTACAAATATCATTTTTATTTCATTTAAGACAAGAATATTACCCAACTCTTTCTATTTTTCTTAAAATATATTTAACATCTCAAAAACCTTCTCTCTCCTACTTGAAATGTAATGTCATTAAAATTTCTCTCTTTTTTTGATAAATAGATCTATTTAACTTATCAATCTTATTTAACTAAAGTTTATCCTAATTCTTTCTTTTAAAAAAAAATTACACATGATATACAAATCATTGAAGATTAATTTAATTACATCAAAAGCTTGAATTATTTTATTTGATATGTACTTTTCAAAGTTTCTTTATTTACTTATTTATTTCACCACCTAATAATATTTAAAACTCAAGTACTTATAAAAATTGATACTCATTTATTTTTTTTGTTATTTATCTTATATATTAAAGATTCTTAAAATGTAAAAGAAATAAAAACGACGGATTTCATATTTTAGACATTAAATTTGTTATTTATACGAGGATAAAAGAATAAAATCCACTTTTTGGGATTATACATAAGAATTAGAGTAATCAAGAATAAAGACTATAATTTGTTATTTAAAAGCATTGATGGCAAATCTACGGTATTTTGTATTGCCAAACAAAATTCAATAAGAAAATTTTAATATGTATTATTACCTGAAAAATTTAATTTGGACATAGATTACTTGTAACTTTTCATGCAAGATAATTTTTGATAAATATATAGTGAATAGATGATTTTTTTTTTCTTGCAGATTTTTTACAAGTAATTGCCCATAAATAAATCAAGTACATTTGTAAGATAAGACATAAAAATTTAGAAAAAAATTTATTATTTTTAATTTAGTTTCTTCATCTTTTTTTGTGATCATTATATTTATATTTTATTTTATTATACAATTAAACACTAATTTATATCCATACTTCATTCTAAATCCATCAAAAGCAAAGAATAATTGATTGAGTAATATTTTAAAAATCCATTTATCGTAGTACTAAAGAAGGTATCATTTGTTGATATTTCTTAAAAAGTTTAATTTGTTTCAAGACTACATAATTTTTCTTTCCTTCAAAAGAGGAGATTTAATTCTTTTATTCTCATATAAATAACAAACTTATGTCTAAAATATGAAATCCAACGTTTTATTTCTTTTACATTCTAAAAATGTTTAGTATATAAAATAAATGACAAAAGAAAATTATTGTATCAATTTGTATAAGTACTTGTATTTTAAAATTATTATTAAGTGATGAAATTAAATAAATTTTTTTTTGAAGATTACATATCAAATAAAATAACTCAAACTTTTGGTGTAATTAAATTAATCTTCAATGATTAATATATCATGTATATTTTTTTTAAAAAAAAAATTAGGATAAAACTTTAGTTAAATAAGTTTGATAAGTTATACATTTATAAAAAAAAAAATTAATGACATGGCATTCTAAGTAGGAGAGAAAGATTTTGAGGTGTTAAGTATATTTTAAGAAAAAAATAGAAAAGTTGAATAATTTTCTCCTACTAAATAAAATAAAAATGATATTTGTAAGGAATTTACTGTTCAACAAGATGGAAAGTGGAGGCCTTTTGCCTATTGATTTAGTGGTGGATGCCTTCTTCGCCATTGACATTCTTCTCACTTTCTTTGTCGCTTACTTGGACAAATCCACTAATTTACTCACTGATGATCACTACAAAATTGCTTTCAGGTAATTTTATATATTAGTTTAGGTGTACGCGTTTTGCGCGTACTTATTTTATTGAGTTCAAAATGTTATATTAAATAAGATATTTATTTAAATAATAAAGATGAATATAATAATTAAATTTAATATCTTTTGGAGAATTTATTTAATTAAATTTAACTTTTATCAAAAAAATTTGTCAAAATCGATCGACATTCATCTACCACCTGCAAACTGCAACAAAACAATATGATGATAGAGACATCAAAATAATATAATTAAGTTTAACCTTTCCATAAAATTTTTTCTAAAAGTCGTCTGACACTCATCTACCATCTATAAATTATAACAAAATAATACGATAACAGTGATATCAAAATAATACAACTAAACTTAGCCTTTACACAGAAAAAAAAATCTCAAAATAGAGATATAAAAATAATACAATTAAACCTAACTTTTACCTTAAAAAAAAATTCCTCAAAGCCAATCGACATTGAATGAAAATAAAGAAGATATATATACACATGCGTTGAATTCTATTATCAAGCATCTACCAATCTAGACATGTAATAGAATCCAGTTAAATAGGCATTAATCATATTTTTCCAATAAGTAAATCAATTTCTTCTCTAGTTTAACGTGCATCTCAATATTTATAAAAATATGTTCTTAATACAGTCCTATTTTAAGAGTATTTCTTTATCCTATTTTAAGAGTATTTTTCTAATTGATCACGAAAAATATTAATTAATTCTTTTTCTATATATTTTAAAGTCTCATATATTTTAGGAGTTTGGTTAATATAATATAAAAAAGAAAGCCAAACTATTTGTACAAATATACTTTTTATAGGAAAGTCAAATTTTCGTACTTTTTCCCCTTTTAGAATAGAATACTTTTATTGAATTGCTTAAAATTAATATTTTATCAAACTATATTAATTTTAAATTTTATTTTTAGATTGAAAATAAAAGGTGCATTTGTATACGTATAGAAAGTTTTCAAAAGTTACCTACCATAAACAAAGATGTAAAAGAACCTTTTTTATATATTTAAGGAGTGGCTAATTCAAATATATTTTTTTTATGTATTTTAGGAGTTTAGTCAATATTATAAATATAATTAAATAATAATAAAAATAAAAATAGTGAAAAGACGATTTTTTCAAAAGCGAAGACGAAGGGTAAAAACTTTAAATCACGTCTTCACACTTTTAATATATTATAGATAGATTATAAATATAGATATAGATTATAAATTATAGATATAAATATAGATACACATTACTTAATACAGTACTTTATTTGTACGCGAAAGAATAGAATTCATTTAGATACAGTGCCAATATAATACAAAAGAATCTTTACACCATTAAGTCGGTTACTACAAGATAAATGTGAGTATGTTGTTAATGCATGTAAGTTAAGGTTTGGAAGGACACTGCTGAGATCAGGCGAGTTAAATGAAGGACTGCAAATCTAGCCTACTTTCTTGAGATGCTACACTTGGGATTCTTTTATTTTTTGTATTACAAATGAAAGGTTAAACTAATTAGACTATACTTAATATTTCCTTTAAAAGGTATGTGATTCATCTAGGATTTCCAATCGATGTTGCATCGACCATACCATTCCAAACAATATACCAATTCTTTGATGGGAAAAAGCAACAAGGCAACATTTTTGGCTTCCTCAACTTCCTCAGACTTTGGCGTCTGCGTCGTGTTAGTAAATTTTTCTCAAGGTAATATTGACAAAATAACAATCAAATATGAATTCTAAAGTGCATAATTATCCCATCTATTCATCCATCTCATTGTTAATCTCTTCCTTATTTCCAGGCTAGAGAAGGACACTCGATTCAACTACTTCTGGATAAGATTATGTAAACTAGTTTGTGTACGCACTGCTTCTGTTTCTGAACTATCCATATTATGCTAGTTTTACCTGATCCCGTGTCTATAGAAGTTTTTTTCTTCAATCAAGCATTCATCTTATGGCTCTAGTCTATCAATAGGTGACCTTATTCGCAGTGCATTCCGCTGGATGTTTCTATTACTGCCTAGCAACACATTATCATACCGCAGAAAATACCTGGATTGGGTCAAATGTTACTAATTTCAAAGAAAGAAGCATCTCTCTGGGATACACATATTCCATGTATTGGTCTGTTGTTACCCTCACCACAGTTGGTTATGGCGATCTCCACGCACATAATACAGGGGAGAAGGTTTTCGCCATCTTCTACATGCTTTTCAACATTGGCCTGACTGCTTACATAATTGGCAACATGACCAATCTTATTGTCCAGAGTGTTGCTAAAACATTTGCAATGGTAATGATTGTAATGTGGCCTTTGTTTATTCTTTGATTCACACTTGCTTTGTCAAAGAAAGTTGCTACCAAATAATTTTGGAAGATTATATTTTGGATTTGTCAAATAAAGTTGCTACTTGTCAAACAAAGTTGCTACCAAAGATTTTGTTGTAAATTTCTTTCATGCCAATGCAAATGTTGAAATTTACATCTTCCATTTTCATCATGGATGACATCAACAAGTCCATTTTCATCTCTTTAACTAGGGCTTTCTCATTTGTAACTTATCAATTTTTCAAGACTCTTTCATTCTCTTGTATTTATTCTCCCTTCCTATTAGAATATTAAGTTAGAGAGGGGATGTTGGGAAACACTTTTGTGAGTCCTTTCTTTTGGAGTGATCTTGTGAGGTTCTTCTCTTGGGATATTTGGGTTAATTAGAGTGACTACTCTAATTTTGTAATCTCTCTATTGTACTCTTGTTGATATAGTGAAATTGTTTCTCTCCGCTCGTGGACATAGGTCACACTGACTGAACCACATTAAATTTGTGTCTTTTTTTTTTTAATTACCGTTATTATCAACTTGTTATTGTCTTTGTTATTGTCATTATAACATTGTTTGACTAAATTCCGCAATAATCGGGTTCTCGATCCTAACAAATTGGTATCAGAGATGGATCTAACCAGGTTATTTTCAGTAGCCAAAATGACTATAACAAAGACTAACGTTGAGAAAATTGATCGAAGTGCAAACTTCGGGATATGACAATTAAAGATGAAAGCTATCCTAATTCAGGATGGCTTAGATATGGCATTGGAAGGAAAGGAGATGAAGCCAGAAAATATGACGGACGATAAGTTTGCCGTCATAGACAAAAAGACAAAATTAGGTATTATTCTAAATCTCGCAAATGAGGTTTTACGTGAAGAATCTACAGAAACCACAGCGAAAGGCATATGGGAAAAACTAAAACCTTGTATATGAAAAGAACAGTGAAAAATAGACTATACCTGAAGCAGAAGCTTTACACATTTCGTATGGTTGAAGGTACTTCTATACTGTCACATCTTGATGCTTTTGATTCTATTCTTATGGATTTGAGTAATATAGACGCTGAAGTTAATGATGAAGATCAAGCCGTCTTATTACTTATTTCCTTACCCCAATCATTCAAGCATATTAGAGATACAATGCTTTATGGAAAGGATAATATCTCTTACAAAGAAATCAAATCTATCTTAAAAATAAAGGAACAGATAGATAGAGATATTACCGGGGAAAGTAGCGCAACCCATGGGGAAGGATTATTTGTAAGAGGTGGATTAATAAGAAAGAATCAAATAGTGAGAGGTCTAAATCAAGGTCAAAGTCTAAATCCATAAATGTTGTGTGCAAATACTGTCATAAGAAAGGTTATATTATTTTTGAATGCTATAAGTTGAAAAACAAAGAAAAGCATAAGGAAAACAAAAATGAGCACCAAAATACTAACTCCGCCGAAGCAAGTGTAGCTGCTGATGAGTCTGACGGAACAATATTTTTAGCACTAATAATAGTTTTAAATCTAACGATGAGTAGATTTTAGATTCTGGTTGTTCTTATCATATGTGTTCCAATAGGGATTTGTTTACCACATTCGAATCTGTTGGAGGTGGAGTTGTCTTGATGGGCAACAATGCTCCTTGCAAAATTTTTGGTAAAGGTACAGTCCGAATTAGAATGCACGATGGTGTGGTGAGAACTCTCACCGATGTTAGATATATTCCTGACTTGAAGAAAATTCTCATTGCTTTAGGCACTTTATAATCTCTTGGGTGCAAATACACAGGTGAAGGTAGAGTTTTGAAATTCTCTCTGGGCGCTCTTGTGATCATGAAAGCACACAAATCAGGTACGTTGTACACTTTATTAGGATCCACTATTACAGGGGTTGCTGTAGTTTCCATTTCAAATCAATCTGATCCCGACATCACCAAATTGTGGCATATCCGATTGGGGCATATGAGTAAGAAAAGTCTTTCCATCCTCAGCAAAAGAGGTCTACCGTGTGGACAAAGTATCGGAAAAATAGAGTTCTACAAACATTGTGTGTTTGGAAAGCAGAAAAGAGTCAGCTTCAAATCTCCAGCAGTTCATCGAACAAGAGGTACTTTGGACTACATTTATTCAGATCTTTGGGGTCCTTTCTGTACCCCACCAAAAGGTGGTGCCAGACATATGTTAACTTTCATTAATGATTATTCAAGAAAGGTTTGAGTTTATTTTCTGAAAAATAAAAGTGATGTTTTCTTAACTTTCAAACAATGAAAAGTTTGATTGAGAAACAAACAGGAAAATAGGTCAAGCGGATTAGAACAGATAATAACTTGGAATTTTGTAATGACGAGTTCAACGAATTTTGCAAAACTGGAGGAATTGCTCGACATCGCACTGTGAGGATGACATCTCAACAAAATGGTGTTGCAGAAAGGATGAACATGACTCTTTTGGAAAGAGCTCGTTGCATGATTTCAAATGTTGGGTTGACAAATGCTTTTTGGGCAGAGGCTATCTCTACAACTTGTTATATTATCAACCGTGCTCCTTCTGCTCCTTTGAACTTCAAGACTCCAAAGGAAATATGGTCAGATACACTTGCTAATTATTCTGACTTAAAAGTTTTTGGTTGTCCTGCTTATATGCTTGTAAATGATGGAAAATTAGAGCCAAGAGCTAAAAAGTGTATTTTCCTTGGATATGCATCTGGGGTGAAAGGATACAGACTTTAGTGCCCTGATCCCAAGTCACCGAAATTTATAATTAGCAGAGATGTAACCTTTGATGAATCTTCTATGTTACATTCCATAAAAGAGTCTTCTAGCTCTTGTACCAAGAACAAAGAGCATGATATGTATGAACATGTGGAGGTTGAGCTTGGCATACCTTCTGAGCCAAGCTCATCAACTGTTGAACAAAATATAGTTGAAACTCCAGAAGTTGAGCCAGAAGTTGTGACTTTTAAAGTTGAACCAAATGAGTATACCATAGCAACAAATAGACCAAGAAGACAAATTCACAAACCAGAAAGGTATGGAGATTATGTTGCATTTGCTTTTTCAGTTGCATAAGAAACTGAAAAAATTGGAGAACCATCAAATTATTCAGAAGCAGTTTCTGGTGCTGATTCAACAAGTGACTGATTGCAATGAATGAAGAAATTGAATCTCTCCATAAGAATGGTACTTGGTCTCTTGTGAAGCCGTCGTCAAGAAGCAAAATCATTGGTTGCAAATGGGTCTTTAAGAAAAAAAATGGAATTCCAAGGGTTGAAGATGCAAGGGTTAAGGCACGATTAGTTGCAAAGGGCTATAGTCAGGTACAAAGAGTTAATTTTAATGATATTTTCTCACTTGTTAAACATAGCTCTATTCATGTCTTGCTTGCCTTAGTTGCCATACATGATTTGGAATTAGAACAACTTGATGTTAAGACAACTTTCTTACATGGTGAACTTGAGGAACAAATATACATGCATCAACCTGAAGGATTTAAAATTGAAGGAAAGGAAGATCATGTTTGCTTGTTAAGGAAATTCTTATACGGATTAAAACAATCTCCAAGACAATGGTACAAGAGGTTTGATTGCTTTATGTTGGGTCATGGTTATTCAAGGAGCACGTATGATAGTTGTGTTTACTTTCGAAAGTTAAATAATGGTTCATTTGTTTGCTTACTATTATATGTTGATGACATGCTCATTGCTGCTAAGGATTTAACAGAAATTCACAATTTGAAAAGTCAGCTGAAAAGTGAATTTGAAATGAAAGATTTGGGAGCAGCTAAGAAAATCCTTGGCGTGGAGATCAAAAGAGATCGAGAAGCCCACAGGCTATTTTTGACCCAGAAGAAGTACTTGGAGAAGGTCTTGGAGAGGTTTGGCATGAAAGAAGCTAAACCAGTAAGTACTCCTCTTGCTGCTCATTTTAAGTTATCAGCTGCTCAATCACCGCAGTCAGAGGAAGAAGAAGGGTATATGGCACAGGTACCGTATTCTAGTGCAGTTGGAAGTATTATGTACGCAATGGTATGTACACGTTAAGATATTTTACAAGCAGTAAGTGTGGTAAGTCGATATATGATATCCTGGAAAAGCACATTGGCAGGCAGTGAAATGGATTCTCAGATACTTGCGTGGTACTTCAAACGCATGTCTGGAATTAGGAAGAAATACTAACACTTTGGTTGGTTTTGTAGACTCAGATTATGCAGGTGATCTTGACAAAAGAAGATCACTGACTAGCTACGTATTTTGCATTGGTGATTGTGCTATCAGTTGGAAAACTACATTACAACACGTAGTAGCTTTATCTACTGCTGAAGCAGAATATATGGCAGTGACCGAGGCTATCTTCTTATGGTTGAAGGGTCTATTTGCTGAACTCAGTCCACACCAAGGTGGTATTATTATTTTCTGTGATAGTCAAAGTGTCATCCACTTGGCTAAAGATCAAATGTATCATGAGAGGACGAAGTATACTGACATCAAGTATCATTTTATTCGGGAATCTATTATTAAAGGAAAGGTCTCTGTCCAGAAGATCAACATTAGAGACAATCCTGCAGACATGTTCACAAAGTCTCTTCCGGTCAGTAAGTTCAAGCTTTGCCTGAGCTTGATTGCCGTTTGTGAAGAATGATTTTGCCCACACGGGCTTTTGCAGAGTGGAAGCAAATTTACTATATTAACCAAACTCAGGCCAAGGTGGAGATTTGTAATGTGGCCTTTGTTTATTCTTTGATTCATACTTGCTTTGTCAAAGAAAGTTGCTACCAAATAATTTTGGAAGATTATATTTTGGATTTGTCAAACAAAGTTGCTACTTGTCAAACAAAGTTGCTACCAAAGATTTTGTTGTAAATTTCTCTCATTCACATGCAAATGTTGAAATTTACATCTTCCATTTTCATCATGGATGACATCAACAAGTCCATTTTATCTCTATAAATAAGAGTCTTCTTTCTCATTTGTAACATATCAATTTTTCAAGAGTTCTCTTTCATTCTCTTGTATTTATTCTCCCTTCCTATTAGAGTATTAAGTAAGAGAGTGGATGTTGGGAAACATTTTTGTGAGTCCTTTCTTTTGGAGTGATCTTGTGAGGTTCTTCTCTTGGGATATTTGGGTTAATTAGAGTGACTACTCTAATTTTGTAATCTCTCTATTGTACTTTTGTTGATATAGTGAAATTGTTCCTCTCTGCTCGTGGACGTAGGTCACACTGACCGAACCACGTTAAATTTGCATCTCTTTTTAAATATTTTTTAATTACCGTTATTATCAACTTGTTATTGTCTTTGTTATTGTCATTATAACATTGTTTGGCTAAATCCCGCAATAACCGGGTTCTCGATCCTAACAATGACTCCTTAAGGAAAATACAGTGAAGAAAGCATGTTTAGAGTAATACAGTATTATGGTTTTTAAAATGCAGAGGGATGCCATCAACGAGATACTACGATATGCAAGCAAGAATAGACTTCCTGAAGGCATAAAAGAGAAAATGCTGGCACATGTAACACTCAGATTCAAGACTGCAGAACTACAGCAAGAGGAAGTACTAGAAGACTTACCCCTTAGGCAATAAGATCTAGCATTGCACAGCATCTCTTCCATACTACCCTTGAAAATACCTATCTTTTCAAAGGGTGTCCGAAGACTTTTGTTCAGTTGGTAAAATGTTCTCTTACTAGCCTACTTAACATCAAGAAGAAAGTAGATTTCTTCGCACCAACAATCAGCAAAACCCAAGTCAATGTTGTTAGTAATTCAAGGATAGGATATTGTGCAAATTGAAGTCAATAAACACTTTAGGTTATCCGGAAATAACTAACAACCCTGTTGCCATCATGCTTAATTTAACTTGTACAGTGCCACAGAACTCAAATGGGTTTGGCTTTTGATCTTACAGGTTTCGGAGATAAAAGCAGAATATTTTCCTCCGAAAGTTGACATTGTTATTCAAAATGAGATACCAACAGATTTCTACATTATTGTCTCCGGGGCTTTGGTATGTGAAATTCCTGTCAATAGATTTTGCTCTTACTATCCCTATATAATTAACTTCTCAGTGGTTGAAAACATGCAGGAAGTGGTTACATACAAGAATGGAATCAAACAGGTTAGTTATCCCATTCTAACATCGCTCGATGTTGTTCCTAATTTTTCTTTGACATCCTAGTAATTTCTAGACAAAATAAATATCGATCAAATTTAAATTGTTAGATTAGGAATAGAATCATTATAGTCTCCTCCATGGAAAAGGATTATAATGTAGTGTCTAGTGTAATAGTGCAGTCAACATGATTCGATAATATTTTTCTCCTTTATTTCTCATGTAAATAATAAAAAAGAGAAGGAAAAGGAATAACCACAACCACGTGCCTGGAGAGTCAGAAGTCTGAAGTGCATACTGATCTCAATTGTTCTGCTGAACAGTTCCTGTCAAAGTTGGAATCCCCAGAATTGTTCGGGGAAATAGGTGTGATCATTAATACGCCTCAGCCTTTCACTGTCAGAAGTCAGAGGCTCTCTCAGGTTGTTCGAATCAGCTATCACCACTTCAAACAACTCGTGCTGCCCCTAAAAGCAGATGGAAAGATAATCCTCTTTAATTTTCTTCAGGTATTGTAGTAGCTTTTAGCTGCTAGTCTTGAACATCATAATCATTCCCAGTGACAAGCTAGTTATCCATATTCCATGCACTGTTAATTCAAACCTCTGAGCATCAGTAATACTGAGCAAATAACGGCATTTCCCAGCTAAATGGCAGCTCACCATATTAGCTCTTATATAAGTAACTTCTCTATTTATACTCACATCATGTTCATGTGATATGATATAATCAGCATCTGAAAGTAAAGGAAGAGCTACAAGAGATACTGCTCATATCTGAGCTGCTGAATGACCTGCATAGTGAGGTAATTCTTTGCCAAAAACTAGCAAAACTTATGGCATTAAACTCATGAGTATGCAGTTGGACCTGGCTTGGTTTTTCAATTACATCTTCTTCTTCTGTTTTTGTGTCCGAGTCTTGGGGGCGGGGGGCAACAAAAGAGCCAAGAAAATCGAATTGTTAGAAGATTCAGCAAATCCTCTCTCTTGCAAAGACTTTAGACCTCAAGTGTAATGGTAAAAGGTAAAGTCTAATGGGAAAATCTAATATTCTTCACTCACAGGAAAACATTTTCCATCAAAAAGTGTGTATAACTTACCAATAGAAGTCAATTTCCTTACAACATCTATCTTGACTTTTAACTTCATATTGCCTGCTCCAACAAACATTTAGACGTTATTCGAAATTTCATTAAAACACTCTTGTTAATATCATTATAAATTTAAATATAACTTTGTCAGAAAATTAAAAACTTTTCACTTGCCAACCGAACACCAAAAACATCTTCCTGGAGAACGCTTTTCATGAAAAATGGCATTTGTCATACCAACAACAACAACAACAAACCCAGTGTATTCCCACCTAGTGGGGTCTGGGGGGTTAAGATGTACGCAGTCCATACCTCTACCTCTAAAGAAGTAGAAAGGCTGTTTCCGATAGACCCCCGGCTCAAGTCACGAGATACCACACAAACCATAGTAAAGCACAGAACTAGATTACATAACATAAATACGGCACCCATAAGTATTAGAAAACAGAGGAAAGCACACAGATTCGTAATAAAACATAGAACACGGAATCATAACAAGAATAAAACCCCCACCAAGTAATTCCCTACCCTAGCAACCCAAACCGGCCCTAGTCTTATGCCCTAATTCGCGTCCTCCAGACCTTCCTATCTAGGGTCATGTCCTCGGTGAGCTGTAACTGCTCCATGTCCCGCCTAATCACCTCACCCCAGTACTTCTTCGGCCTACCCCTACCCCGCCTAAAACCATCCAACGCTAGCCTCTCACACCTACGAACCGGGGCATCCATGCCCCTCCTCTTCACGTGTTCGAACCATCTCAATCGGGCTTCCCGCATCTTGCACTCCACCGGAGTCACACCAACCTTCTCCCGGATAGTCTCATTCCGCACTCTATCCCCTTTTGTCATACCAAACTATGAAATATACATCTATCTAGATAAAGAACGTGTATGGTAAACTTCTTAACACTTCTTATCCGTCAATGGTAACAAACAAATACACCCCCTTTCGATATTTTTGAGCCCCAGTCAAAAGAAAACAAGGAAAATTATACTACTAAGTTTAATTGACAATGTCCAATCGCTGATACAGCAGTATTGACCTCTGAATCTAACATACAAATGCAACATTTTATGTATCAGCAAGCACTACAGAAGCACAGACAAATGAGAGCTTGTAAGAATATTATTTACTTGTGGCCCAAATTTACTTGTGGTCCAAGTTTACTTATTACCCAAGTAATGACCACAATTAAAGAATAGATCTCGTACGCCAGTTACTTATGGAGTACAGGATTAGGTCTTAACCTCTATAAATTGGTCCTCCCTCCTCCCATTAACGTCACCACATACTCTCCTCTCTTTTTTCATCACTAAAGATTGTGGTAACATAAGACAGGGGAAAGGAGGTAGAAACCAATTTTTGTATTAACGCTTCGGCTATTCTCTGTGATGATGTCTTCTGCCTCAGGTATGTTTTCTATATAGCATCTCTATAAGATTATTGTGTTCAAGATCCTGATGTGCATGAAGTGTTTAAAGTTTACGAGGCTTACAAACTCTTATCCACTTGTACCATCCTTATGTGCTGAGTGAATGACGTTATCCAAAATTCACCACCTGGCAGTTTCCATAATAATTGCTTCGATATCTTGCAGGCTGGTACAGTGAGTAACGGACAAAATCATGAAGGAAAAAGCCAAGAAGGAAGCAGTAAGCTTATACTTCACCCTGTGCCCTGTGGGCAAGATAGATGAGCCGATAACAAAGAGATTATCAATTATGCCATAGGCCCATAAATGTGAGTAAGAAACTTTGCCCTCCATGTTAAAATCAAAGGAACGTAGAATGGTGGAACTTGATGGACATATACCTCTGGCTATTTCGAAAATCTTTTAGCTAAATGTTTTACTTTTCCGTAGGCATGTATTGAGTTCGAAATTGAAAAACTGTTGTCATTTGGTTGCCAGCATGCTTTCTTTCCACAAAGTAAATAATTTTATTAATGTGGAACAACTCCAGTGAAAAGCCAACATGCTTTTTAAAAATTTTGATCTGAAAATTACTGGTTGATTCAGCTTTCTATTTTCAGTTCACAAAACAAACATTCCCAATTTAAGAATACGAGTAATTGAATCTCACCAAGAAAACTAAAAATTTAGTTTTTAACTCATGGATTGCTTCTATTTTCTTCTTAAATTTGCATGACATAAGGAGGAGCATGAAGCCCCGCCCACAGCCGCTATGGCAACTTCCTTCACCTTTGTGATTACAACACTCCTCCTCACGATCGCAAAGCACATGTATTGATATTTTTGGTTAGGAAACCAAAGAAGATCGTTCAGTATGTTTAAGGAATTTGTGCCCTAATTTTGCAGAAATTCATTGTGTGTCGGGCACATTTCCCACTAGGATTATAATACATGGACATCATCCACATGACAAACCAAATGAAGGAAGAATTGCAGGAAAACTAATACATCTACCTGAGTCAGCTGAAAGTCTTCTAAGGATAGCAGGTAAAGGACATACTAGAAGAATATTTGAATCCTAAGTTGATTATCACAGTCCATTGACTTAAACTTGTGAAGCATTGATATTTTGCGAATACTTTCTACAGATTCAATTCAATTCATTTGAATAACATGATATCACAAATCAATGATTCCTATCCAATGCATTGCCAAGGAATGAGAATAGATATTAAACTGTTAAGTATCTAATTAGATTTGGTGAATGCAGAAAAAAGGTTTGGCAAAAGAGGAAGCATAATTCTCATGGCAGATGGCTCCCAACGGGAGGATTTGTGTGCTTTGCGAGAAAATGATCACTTGTAAATAGTTTGAGGGGGGTTGCAGACACATAAAATTTATTGGATCAAATTCATATAAAATTTAAATTTGATTCATATTTTATTGGATTTAAACTTATTTTGATCTTAAAAATATAAGTATAAATAATATAAATATCAACCTTTTAAAAGTAATTACACTCTCTCTCACCTTTTTAATTACTTTACTTTTCCTCCCTATTAATATACATAACATAACTGACATATACATAGTATTCTGTGTATATGTGGGATTTTTGTAATATGTTTAAGTAGTTGAGATTTTTTGAAATATTGAAAATATAAGTTGTGTATTTGTATAATTTTTTTAAAAAATAATAAGCCTATTTTATTCCTCATCAAGGTCCATCTCACCTTGAAGCCCAAACTCATGAAGTGATGTGGCACCCCAGTTAAATCTAAGACCAATGAGACACCGCCACATGTACAAATAATGTGGAAATCTTATTCAAATTCAACAACCAGTCAAAAGACGCCACGTGGTAAGTGACATGTTTTGGCCAATCACAAGCAACTAGGCCTACCCCTACAACTATAAATAGGGGAGTAACATATTGGGTTCGAAATCAAAAGAGCATCATGCGGAAGCTATTAGTTGCAAATCATCGTGGTGATAATTCAGATGTCAAAAAACATACTAAAAAACATATTATTGATAGGATTTGGTCAATTGGCCTACATATTAAAACTAATAAAACTAATATTAAAGAAAAACATAAAACTATTGGTAGTAAATCTCTCCCTAAACAAGACTCTTTAAAGACTACATTGTGGATGTTATTGTGTTATGGTATGAGAAGGGGGTCTTCTATTTATAGATGTCCAAAACCTTTCCTCCAAGAAGGAGGTTAGCCAAATATGGAAAAAAATTATATTTTTTCTTTCAGGAAAAATAAAAGTAATTATAGTAACTTTTATTTTCCTTCTAAGAAAAAATAAAACTTAAATATAGTAAGAAAATCAAGACAAAAACCCTAACATAACATAACATTCTAGGGGAGAAAAGAAAAAGGAAGACATTCTGCAAGCATTGGAGGAAGCTTCTACATTGACCACACAACTCTTCAACGAATTGACTGACGGAGTTCTGCTCGGAGATCAACTCGACAAGATGAAGTGCTGTCAGACAATTCCTGGAGATCCAAACACATTTTTAGGAGCTCAAATCATCCTACATTCGATAATCACGCTGCAAAGGCCCTCGAATCACAGAAAAACTTAGGAGAGAAGAATCGAGAGAATAACGGAATTGCACTCGCAAAATTCATTTATATAAAATTATTCTTTTTGTTTATTTTATTTTTGCTTGCAGTTAATTTTCAGCGTTAACGAAAAATTATTCCGAACAAATTGGCACGCCTAGTGGGACCAGTTCTGCTCTTCATCTCTTCCTCCTACAAGTCAAAGGAAATCACATATTCAACTACTACAATGGACTTTAGAAAAATCAATGAAGTTTCATGCAAGAAGTTTACTACTGCCACGTCTACTAAGATCAAACTTGTTGACCCCATCAATCGACACAATTTCAATGTTTGTGCTTTGGTGGATCCTAATACTTCACCATTTCGGAGATGACAAAAAGGAAAAAATCTCAAATTTCGGCAGTAACTACAGGCCCTGGGGGCAACTTTGCATCTATTTTATGAGATGAACCATCTGAAACTGGCTGCAATTTTGGAAAATCTGAAAACTTAATGAATTCTTCAACTTCAATGAAAGTCAACACCTTCATGGTTGATGCAATTGACTTGGACAAGAAGTTTGCAATGATGGAGCAAACTATTGAAGCGTTGAAGAAGTCCGTTGATGAGAAATATCATCAATTCGCCCGACTTATGAGCAAGTTAGATCTCTACAATCCCGGAGAGTCAAATTATAATCTAACACCACGAGAAAAAGTTGATGGTGAATCTCTCATCAAGAAAAGTGACAATTACTGCGATGATCGATCCGCTTCAGTGGCTACTCTAACAGTTCAACAACTGCAAGATATGATTGCCAACACCATCAAGGCACAATATGGCGGTCCATCACAAAGTTTCGTAGGATACTCAAAGCTGTATTCTAAGTGAATCGAGGGCTTACCGATGCCAATTGGATATTAACTGCCAAAGTTTCAACAATTTGATAGAAAGGGAAATCCAAGGCAACACATCGCTCATTTCGTTGAGACTTGTAGCAGTTCTGGTACACATGGCGATCTTTTTGTCAATTAATTTGTTCGTTCCTTGAAAGACAACGCTTTTGATTGGTACACAGACTTGGAGTCTGGATCAATTGATTGTTGGGAGCAACTAGAAAGTCAGTTCCTAAATCATTTCTACAATACCCGTCGTATGGCTAGAATGATGGAGTTGAAAAAAAAAGACAAAGTAAAGATGAGCCTGTACTGGATTACATAAATCGCTGGCGAACATTGAGCTTTGATTGCAAGGATCAACTTTCTGAAACTTCCGCGGTTGAAGTTTGCATTCAAGGGATGCGTTGGGGCCTTGTGTATATCCTCCAAGGAATTAAGCCTTGAACTTCTGAAAAATTAGCTACATGCGCTCATGACATGGAGCTAAGTATTGCAAGTCATAAAATGGCGTCACCTATTTTTGATCCTAGTAAGGAAGTCACAAAATTCGAAAACTTATCTGAAAACTAAATTGGGGAATGTATGAAGACAACTGTGAGTTTTATGAAGTCCTTTACAAAACAAGTTAAAAGAGGAAGCTCCAAAGCAACAAATGCGAGATGTAAAAAATCAACCAACCTTGAAAGAGTTACAAGCAAGGGTATATCCTTTTTCCGACTCTGATGTTCCTGAAATTCTTAATGAGTTGTTAGCCAAAGAAGTCATTAAACTTCCTAAGTCAAAGCAACCTGAAGAATCAAACAAATTTGATGATCCTAAATACTGCAAATTTCACCGCATTGTTGGTTATCACACCACAAAATGCTTTATCTTGAAGAAAAAGATCATGAAATTAATGCAAGAGGGAAAGATCATCATTGTTGATGGCGATACAGTTTAAGCAAATCATGTTAGCGCCAACTGCACCATATGAAAAGTTCAATTTCAAAAGCTCTACAAGCTATGCGCTCTGTGGAATCAACAAAAGTTGTAGAAATCATCATGCTACAATTTGGGAGCTTTGACCCATTTGGGGTTCCAGCCTTGAAGAAAACAACAAGAAAATCCATGCAAAATAACTTCTTCAATAACAAGAAGGGTGATACTTGGACATCGATCATTTGCAAAGGAAGAAAATTTCAAAGGACTTCTAAATTCCAACTTTCAAAAGTCGACACAACATCAAGTGCAAATATGCTTCAACCAATAAGGGCAATAAATACCAAAATAAAGTACAACAATACTCCATTACAAAGGGTTGGAAGGAAAGTTACATTACAAGAATTCCTCCCTAAAATGTTCGTCGACGCACGAGCCTAAACTGCAAGTCAAAACGCTCCTTAAGGCACGAGCTTAAACTACATGTCACTCCTGGCCCGCATGAGTCTAAACTGTGAATGACTTTCATAAAAAAAAAAGAAAGTAACAATATGAAGCTTGAATGCATATTTGGAGTCCTTTGAAGATGCTGTCTTAAAGCAAAAGGATTCTTCATTATCTCCCAAGCAATAAAGTTTTCTAGACAAGAAAAAGACTTGTGGTGCTTTGAATATTTCTCTAGTCTGGCCTTCAACATATTGCGGAAGTGATGCGGCCCAAAACTTGAAGTAGATGATGAAATTCATAAAGTATCCAAAATCTGAGGAGAAATAGAATATCACAAGATTTAGGCTGCAACTTTGGAAAAGTACTTAAGAAAATATAAAGGTTATATGCTAATGGATTTCACGCTTATTGTAGATCTGTGAGTCTACTTTCCAATGCAAAAAATAGAACATGATTTCGATACTTCCACGTCAAGATATGGAATTTATCGCGACTCTGCGCAAAATTAAAATAACCAGCGAACCAAGATTAGAAGGCTGTTTTTGGAGAAATATCTAGGACGATTCGGATGCAACCTAATTGTGGTTTTTGTGTGAGACGTAGCTCTACGAGTCTACTTTCCATTTGGAGAAATATCTAGGATGATTTGGATGCAAAACTGATAAAATAGGGCATTGAATTCCATTTCTCATGAATCAAACAACTCATATTTTTGTTCTCCCATCGGAGAATAAATATTTTTGTGGACGTGTGCCTAGAACTTGCTCACAAAATTCAGAAAAGGCTACTCCCTGTGTCAATATTATCAAGCTGGATGGCACCACGTACGTACTCCTTGAAAAGAATGGGATGCTCTCACTCGAAGCCTCTTTATCGCTGAGCCCCACGGATGAGATACACCATATGCTTGCTTTGCAACGATGGACTGTAGACACTCATAAATTCATCATCACAAGGTCCCAAGAATGACACCAAGTACATGCTCACTGAAGCTAAAATGGAAAACTTTCAGCATCGTCAAGGATAAAATCAGATCATTCCAAATCACTTTCTTATCAAGCAGTAAGGAAGTAGTGCACTAAATGGTTCAACATCAATCATGTCAACTTTTTTGATCTGACATCAAGACCATTTGCATAAACCTGCACAAAAAAATAAAGATGTAACACATCTACAGTGTTGACCGGATGAAGCTTCTCGGTTCTATGCGGATTGATGCCAACTATGTGAAACTTCAATCTGGCGATAAGTGTCGGTACCAAACACATGATGCTTCAATTTGACATGATTAACATTAGGAGAAATAAATATCTTTGAAATCACGAGAATGAAAACATATTCATGAGTATTTCAAGTCTCGCCGCCAAGTTTCAGCAAGCCTACACGTCGACCAACCTTGAAGTAGGGGGCATCTATAGACACATAAAATTTATTGGATCAAATTCATAGAAAATTTAAATTTGATACATATTTTATTAGGTTTAAACTTATTTTGGGTTTAAAAAAATAATAAGCCTATTTTATTCCTCATCAAGGTCCATCTCACCTTGAAGCCCAAACTCATCAAATGACGTGGCATCCCAGTCAAATCCAAGACCAATGAGACGCCGCCATATGTACAAATGATGTGAAAATCTCATTCAAATTCAATAACCAGTCAAAAGACACCAAGTGACAAAGTGACATATTTTGGCCAATCACATGCAACTAGGCCTACTCCCTACAACTATAAATAGGGGAGTGACATAACATTCTAGGGGAGAAAATAAAAAGGAGGACATTATGTAAGCATTGGAGGAAGCTTCTGAATTGACTATACAACTTTTCAACAAATTGACTAATGGAGTTCTGCCCGGAGATCAACTCGACAAGGCGAAGTGCTGTCAGACAATTCCTGGAGATCCAAACACATTTTTAGGAGGTTCATCATCCTACATTCGAGAATCATGCTGCAAAGGCCCTCGAATTATGGAAATACTTAGGAGAGAAGAATCGAGAGAATAACGAAATTGTACCCATAAAATTCATTTATATAAAATTATTCTTTTTGTTTATTTTATTTTTGCTTGCAGTTAATTTTTAGCGTTAACAAAATTCTTTTGCGAATAGGGGTAATTCTTTAAAAATGTTTTTTGATAAGTTAAAAGATCATCAAATGCTTAAGAAGTCAAGATGATAGGAATATCAGAATATGTCCGAGTATATAAATCTTTATCCAGAGGTTTTGAAAGCATAAATATTTCCAATGATCCAACGATAAAGGAGGTTGAGGGGGACATTAAATACCTTACCTCTTTCAACTAGTTTCCTGGCCATTCACATGTTTCAGAATACCATAAGTAGGGACTCAAAGATTATTTCAATTTTTTAAAACAAGATCAACAGAAAAACCTGTCTCTTACCACACTGTTTTTGTCTTGAATCGAGCATCTACTGGAAATAACCTCTCTATCTCACCTTTGAGGTAGAGGTAAGGTTTACATGCACTCAACCATCCCCAGACTCCACTTTGTGGGACCACACTATGTATGTTGTTGTATCCACGGACAAACCTCAGAAGTTTTTCTCAACTCAAAGGAGAGTGTTCATGTCTTCAAGTGCCAATGGAATCATATTTTGGTCATTTATTTAAACTTTTAGAAGTTGATAAAAAAGGAAGAAAAAAATGAAAATTAATTGCTTTTATATTCAGCATGTTCTCTTTACAAACAACACTTGCTTTGAAAGATCCGCGTGTTCATTTTTCGTGGAAACATTTTGTTCAAGGCATAATTACAGGCGTAATACATAAGCATGTCGTTTAACTTGGCCTCAAATCATATCTATGACCTTCAACTTTGGGTGTGCATAAGGAGGCACTTAAACTTGCATAAAGTTGAACAAGTAGACACATATGTGTGATAGTACACGTAAGATTTCATTTAGGACAAAAATTGACCATGTAGGATTCCACACAGGACATATGTTTCAATTTGTTCAATTTTATATAAGTTTAAGTGCCTAGTTGTGCACGCTCAAAGTTGGAGATCATAAATGTGATCTGAGGCCAAGTTAAAAAGGCATTTTTATGTATTGTGCCTAAGTAAAATAAAAGTGTAGTCTATCTAACAATCAAAATTTTAGATGAGATGGTCATATGGTTTATTACTTTGACTCAAATCTACTATTACCAATGTTTAAATTCAGGTTCATTTAAAAATTCAACAATCATTGTCTTGTTGGTCCTACACCTGAACCTCTTGTGCTATCTGAACTTTAAGCATTGTTTCATTTCTAATTGTATATCATGTACTGTCAAAAATAAAGGGAACAGGGAGAGTAAAGCTATAAGGAGAAAAATATAAGTAAATTGCTGCTGTAAATTGCTATAAAAAAACTGCAGGGAAGGGAAAAGCTGAAATCTTTTTGCTTTGTTTTCTATTTTTTGGGATGGTTACAAATGTCTAATGTCATCCTTTGTTTACAATTATGTAGGGATGATTCTAGCTACTAAAAATCTAGAGTGTTTTCACCCTCTAGATCTTTCCTAAATATAAATATCAAATAGACTACATTATTCCCTTCTATCTCATTCTAGCTAGAATTACCTAACTATCTAGATATTTTTTCAACATGATTATCCTAGAAATTTCACTAGACTATTCTAAAGACTTAACTAGAAATCTATGATTCCAAAAAATCTACTTTAATATTTTCACACTCTATTTTAAAGTGGTTTTTTAGAAGCTATCCTAAACTTGTTACTGAAGAACTCAAGTGAAACTTTGAACCGCGCCTTAGTGAAAATCTTGATAGTTTTTGCATGGCTCTTCTTTTTTCTTCAAATAATGAAGATTTCTCGTTAGTGATTGGCCTTTGTAGAGTTTTATTATGTTGAGTTCTCGAGCTCTCCCTTTCTCTGAAATCCTCCATAACTTCATTAACTGGTGACCCAAATATGATGGAAAAGTTTGAAGCTTTAGGATTCAAGATTTTAGAACTTACTCTTCTGAAGCAACACCATAGCATAAGGATATTTTTTTGGTATCAGTCTCCTCACTTGATTTGATGATGATATTTTGTTTGGGCCTATCAACCAACTCCTAAGTATCATTTTTATTAATCATGGAAAGCTATTCCTCCATTGTGGAAATCCAAGCTTCATGACTTGCTGCTTTTTCAAAAGAAGATGGTTCCACAAGAGCAAAATTGCATTGCTCATAAACTTCAGCTAGTGATCTGATCTTCAAAACAGGAGAATCTGAAGTTAATTCAACATCTAAATTGTGTTCTTTCCCAATATTAGGACTGGAAGAAATATCATTCGTCTGCAGATTTAGAGCTGTAACTGAAGTACTCCCTTCTTGGTTCTTTACAATAATATCTCGATTCCAATCATAGTGGCTAGACTTGTCCACCATAAGATCTTTATTGATAAGCACCTTCTTCATACTAACATTATACACTTTGTACCCTTTTGCAGTTGTGCTATAGTCCAACAAAATACAAAGTTCTGCCTTGTTGTCCAATTTCCCTCTTTTAGCATCTGGAACATGGGCATAACACACAGAACCAAATACTTTCAAGTGTCTAGCAGACGACTTTATACTCTTCCATACTTTAAATGGTGTCATGTCTTGGAGTGCTCTAGTTGGTAATCTGTTCAGCAAATAGACTGCAGTATTGACTGCCTCAGTCCAAAAATATTTAGGCATCTTCTTTTCTAACAACATGTATCTCGCCATCTCCATCACTGTTCTGTTCTTCCTCTCAGAAACCCCGTTCTGTTATGGAGTATAACTAACAGTGAATTGTTGTTGAATATCCAAATCTTTACAATACTTTCTGAACTGATGCAAAGTTTATTTAGTTCCATTATTTGACATGATATACTTCAACTGACAGCCACTCTCCCTTTCTACCATAGCCTTAAATTCTTTGAAAACAAAAAATACCTAAACTTTGCTACTTAAAAAATAGACTCATGTCATTCGAGTTAGATTATCTATAAAGAGAATAAAATATTTATTCTCACTCAAAGAAGCCATCCTCATTGGTCCACATATATCTGTATGAACCAACTCTAGCTTTTCTTTCGTCCTCTAAAGACTTTCTTTGGAAAAGGGTCGTTTATCCAATTTACCAAATTGACATGACTCACAGACATCTCGACATATGTCAATTTTGGGTACATCAAGCACCATACCCTTAGATTGCATATACACTAATGAATTAAGGTTGTAATGACCAATTTTTTTTCCAAAGCCAAGTGACACTCATTTCAACATTGAAAGAGCAACTTTTAGTAGAATAGCATGAAATTGAAAAGGAATTGTCAATTATGCTAATTTTATCTACTTCACATCCTTTAGGATAAAAAATGACACACTTTTTATCCTAAAAATTAAGTGAATAATTATTGTGAAGCAACTGAGCAACACTCAAACAAGTTTTGAGTCAAGCTTGGCACAAAAAGAACATCAAGCTTAGCACAAAAAGAACATCATTTACAATTTTGATACCTTCATTCGTAGGAAATTTCACTGACCTACCTTGATCTTACACTAGTGAACCATCTCCAAGCTTCACTTTGGTACTATCAGACCTGTCCAGGCTAACAAATAGATTTTCATCAATTGCCATATGTTTTGTGCACGCACTATCAACATACTAATTAAATCGATCAACATGTGATGTGTGCGAAACCATGAATACCTCCTCCTCTATTTTTTCAACTTGGTGATCTTTCACAAAATTTACTCATTGGGAAGACTAACCTGTAATACCTCGTACTTTTTCTTAGCTTGAAATTGTCCCAAAAAGGTTAGAAACTTTCTTTAAAAGATGAATCCACTTTTGTACACATGGTACTTTTAAGATTTTCACTTTTTGTCATGTGGAAATTCAATAAGCTTTCCATTGATATAAAATTTGCCTAAATCAGATAATCGGGTAAGAAGTTATGACTATTTCAAGTTTCCATCATAAAACAACGCCATATTGGTCAGTGGCGCACCGCGCCACAAGCTAAAATGGCAATTGTCCTTTTCCAGTATCTCAGCGTAATTTTCTCCGCGTCGTGCCAAAGTTCCAAGTCGCAAAAGAAGGGGCAATGCGATGGCTCCGCGTCGCGCCAAGGGTCCAATTCGAGAAATTTTCACAGAGATTAAATGATGCATCCAGGGTTAAAAGGGTCAACTTCCCACCCCTATTTAAGCCCTTTTAACATGTGATTCAGCCACTTTTCACCCAAAATATACTAGTTTATCTCAAGTTTCTCTCAAGAACAAGCTAGGGTTTTCATAGGGGATTCAATTTCAAGAAAGTTTCTCTGTCAATCTTCACAAAATCACGAACTAAGGTATGCGATGTGTTCATTTATGGATTCCTTCCATCCATGAAGCTCAAGAACCTTGTTTTATCTATAAATCAAGGTATTTATGTTGGGGTTATTTGTAATCATGTTATTGACGTTGATTGATTTTAAAGTTAAGATCTTTGTGTGTGTATCATGATATTATGTTACCATACAAGATAAAATCCATGAATTTAGTTGCTTATAATGTGTAATTTGATGAATTCACTTATGCCCTAAGTTGTGCATGCAAGGTGGTTGATAAAATGCTTGAAAAAAAAATAGAAATCATGATTTATAGATCAAGACATAAGCTAAATATGACATGCTTGTCATCCTCCTATGTTTAAATGGTTTCCATTCTATCATTGTGAAGTGTGTATGTTGTCAGAATGGCCACGATATTAGGATATGAGATTATGATATGATTATCAGCATTCTCATCCATGTTAGATAGTATGATAACCCTGTACTTCAGTTCAGTAACTCAGTCCATATTCAGTTCAGTAAATCATGTTCCGTGTCTATTCAGATGGGAGTAGAAACTAGAACCGAGTGAACCGAAGGATTGGAACTCACCTGTTATATGAGGGTGTGATTCTTAGAAGCAATCCTTGCGTTCTAGAACTATGTAGCCAACATAGGTTAAGACATCATAGCCTGCTATATGAGGTGGCATAGCCTGCTATATGAGGGTTCCTACCATTCTCACTAGAGTTAACTATTATATTAGGGTCACTTACATGTTTTCCTTAACAGTGATGCGGTATTGATACCCTTTCAATCAGGGCATAGATTGGACCCCAATTCAGCTATAATGCATTATTTGGGGCATGTCGGTTAGATGACTACCTCCCACAGTCTCAGTAAAAGAACTCAGATAGTTCTTCAGAATTCAGGACTGTCAGATACAGTCAACTCAGATACAGTACGGAACTGATCTAGTTTCATCAGATTCAGGACTGTCAGATACAGTCACTTATGTTATCATAATTCAGTCATTAGTCATGTTAGTCATCAGCATACTCATTTTATCACGATTTCAGATATAGCTACTATGTATACAAATATGTATTCTCACGTTCATATTAGTCAGTTATCCAGTATTGTTCATGCATATGAATCCCATGCATTCAGCTTACCTCACATGCATACCAGTACATTTAAAGTATTGATGCATTTGTGCTATGTTGTCTTGTACCATAGGTTCAGAGACACGAGCTCCAGAGCATTAGTAGATTTCAGTCTCAACTGTCAGAGTTAGAGTGAGTCCTCATCTTTCGAGGACATGATCATCATTTTATTATCTCAGTAATTAGTTTATTAGTTGGAGTTAGTTGGGGACATATCCCATCAACTCCTTACTCATACAGTTCTATCAGTTAAAGGCTTTCCAAACTATTATTTTTAGATAGGGTATTTCATACTTCGTTTAGATGTTATGTTTTACTTCAGTTATGTGAACCTTATGGCCTTTCAGTTTATGTTTCTACATTATTCAAAATATTATCCAGTATACAGCTATAGATATCAGTCATGGGTTAGCTTGTGGTCCTTCGGGGTCATGAGCACCGTGTAGTGTTTTGGGTGCCAGATTTGGGGCATTAAAAACTTGGTATCAGAGCCTAAGGTTTAATAGAGTACTAGGAAGTCTGAAAGCCAAATCTAGTAGAGTCTTGTACATGGGTGTGTTGAGCGCCACATTTATATACAGGAGGCTATAAGATATTTTAGGAACAATTTCTCCTCTTTCAGTATTCATGTCATGCCAGTGAGCATAATCTTAAGTCAATATCTCAGTCTAATCTATTTTTTCTTTTCTTCTACAAAACATGCCTCTTAAAAGAAGAAATAGGAATCAACCAGCCCCTCAGCCCGAAGAACCTTTGGGCGAACATATTTCTCATGCAGAGTTCTGAGTTGCATTCACTACTCTTGCTAACTTAGTTGCTGCTCAGAATGAATGACCAGCTGTCATTCCGGCCAATCCAGTGGCCAATTCAGCTGCAGCCAGAATTTGGGACTTCATACGAATGAATCCTTCATTCTTTCTTGGGTCTAAGACAAACGAGGACCCTCAGGAATTTCTAGGTCAAGTGCAAAAGGTTACAAACATAATGGGGGTTATTCTTAGTGAGAGTGCTGAGTTAGCTGCATATCAGTTATAGGATGTTGCTCACACTTGGTTCAAGCAGTGGAAGTCAAAGAGGGCAGATGATGTAGGGCCAGTTGAGTGGGATGAGTTTGCTTCTGCTTTTCTTGATAGATTCATTCCCCTAGAGCTTAGAGAAGCTAAGGTGCTAGAATTCATCAACCTCAGGTAGGGCAATAGGACAATGAAAGAATATTCTCTTAAGTTTACTTAATTAACTAGATATGCTCCTCATGTGGTTGCAGATAGCAGGGCAAGAATGAGTAAGTTCATTTTCGGGGTGAATGATAGCGTGGTTAATGAGTATAGATCCACCATGATGAATAGTGATATGACTTTATCCAGGCTCATGACTCATGCTCAGTAGATAGAAGAGTAGAAGATTAAGACGAGGGAGAAGCAGAATAAGAGAGCGAAGGCAGGTAGTTTCAACTTTGCTCAGCCTAAGTCAGAAGGAGAAAACCATTCTCTGTTTCATCCTAAGTCATCAGTTCCAGCTCCTTGTTTAGCCAGTTCTCCAGTTCCAAGGTTTAGATAGGGTAACAAAGATAGAGCGCTAAGATCTATGTCCCAGGGCAGTGTTAGCAGCGCCCGCACCTATCCTTTTTGCTAGACTTTTGGCAAGCACTATCAGGGTATTTGTAAAGATGGCAGTGGTGTTTTTTTGAATGTGGCAAACCAGGCCACAGAGTCAGAGACTGTCCTTAGCCAGGTCCTCGGGGTCAATAGAATCGCTCCTTATCTTAGTTCGATCGCCCAAATCAGCAGGGTGCCACCTCCAGTACTACTAGTGGGCAATGTCCAAATTGTCTCTATGCTCTTCAATCCCGACAAGATTAGGAAAATTCTCCTAATATAGTTATCAGTACGTTATAGATCTTTCATGTGCATGTTTACGCTTTGCTAGATCCAGGAGCTTCTTTGTCTTTTATCACTCCTTATATAGCAGTCAATTTTGGAGTCAGTCCCAAAATTATAGGAGAGCCCTTTTCAGTCTCTACCCCAATGGGTAAAACCATCATAGCTCGGCAGGTATACGGAACTGCCCGATTATCATATTTCAGAAAGTCACTTCAGCAGACTTAGTCGAATTAGAAATGACTGATTTTGATATCATTCTCGGCATGGATTAGCTTCATTCTTGCTATGCCATAGTCGACTGCCAAGACAGAATAGTCCAGTTTCAGTTCCCAAATAAACCCGTTCTAGAGTGAAAGGGTAGGGTATCCACTTTCAGAGGTCAGCTTGTTTCCTACCTTCGAGCAAGGAAATTGCTATCTAAGGGATGTGTCTATCAGTTTTTTTATGTTAAGGATTACCGTTCTGACACTCCCAGTCTTGAATTAGTCCCAGTAGTGAATGAATATTCAGATGTCTTTCCCAAAAATCTTTCAGGAATTTCTCCCTAAAGGGAAATAAACTTCGATATTGATCTTCTTCCAGATACTCAGCCTATCCCTATTCCTCCATACAGAATGACACCAGTAGAACTCAAAGAACTGAAAGAACAGTTGAAGGATCTCTTAGATAAGGGATTCATCAGACCCAACATTTCCCCGTGGGGTGCTCCAGTATTATTCATGTGCAAGAAAGACGGTTCTCTAAGAATATGTATAGACTACCATCAACTCAATAAGGTCACAGTCAAGAACAAGTATCCTCTTCCCAGAATCGATGACTTATTTGACCAACTTCAGGGTGCCAGTTATTTATCTAAGATAGATCTCAGATCCGGCTATCATCAGCTCGGAGTTAGGGAATGTGACATTTCAAAAATAGCTTTCCAAAATCGGTGTGGTCACTTTAAATTTCTAGTCATGTCATTTGGTGTTACTAATGCCCCAACCGCTTTCATGGACTTGATGAACCATGTGTTCAAGTAGTACTTGGACATGGTCATCATTGTCTTCATAGATAATATTTTTGTTTATTCCCGTGGTGAGCACGATCATGTAGACCATCTCAGGACAGTACTTCAGACTCTCAGAGATCATTAGCTATTTGCCAAATTTAGTAAGTGCGAGTTTTGGCTAAGGTCAGTAGCATTCCTTAGTCACATTATTTTTGGTGATGGCATTAGAGTAGATTCTCAAAAGACCGAAGCATTAACATACTGGCCCTGCCCTGTCTCTCCATCAGATATTATGAGTTTCTTAGGTTTGGTTGGCTATTATAGACGATTTGCTGAGGGATTTTCTTCTATTGCATCCCCTATGTCCAGATTGACTCAGAAGAAAGTCAAGTTTCAGTGGTTAGATCCTTGTGAGAAGAGTTTTCAGGAGTTGAAGACTCGACTCACCTCAGCTCTAGCTCTAGCTCTTCCAGATGGTTCAGATGGGTTCGTAGTGTATTGTGCTGCATTTAGAGTAGGTTTGGATTGTCCATATGCAGCATGGTAAGGTCATAGCCTACGCCTCCAGTCAGCTTAAACCCCATGAGAAGAATTATCCTACTCATGATCTTGAGTTAGCCGCCGTAGTCTTTGCCTTAAAGATTTGGAGGCATTACCTCTATGGAGTTCATGTAGATGTCTTAATAGATCATAAGAGTCTTCAGTATGTTCTTTCTTAGAAAGATCTCAATATTCATCAGAGAAGGTAGTTAGAGCTCTTGAAAGATTATGACATGAGTGTTCTCTATCATCCGGGCAAGGCCAATGTAGTGGCCAACTCTCTTAGTAGACTGTTTATGGGTAATGTTGCTTATGTAGATGACAGTAAGAAGAAGTTATCTCAAGAAGTACATTATCTTGCTAGACTAGGCGTTCGCTTAATCGATACAGATAAGGGTGATATATTGGTTCAGAGTAGTTCAAAATCATCTCTAGTTTCCGAGGTGAAAGAAAAACAAGATAGAGATCCTAGTCTTGTTATCACGACCTGAACCGGGGCCCTGGCCGTGATGAGTATCCCGAACCATGAAGGCCCAAAACACCCCTATCTATCTGGTAATCATGCACATAATTCAAATGATAAAGAAATCCGGAAGACAAATAACATTACGAAAAATATGGTCAAGAGTCATGTGAAAGCAATAATAGGGAATAATGTCCCAAAATTCAAATCAACACCTCTATAATGTCTGCGAAATCTCTACTACATGACTGAAATAAATGTCTATCTGAAAACTGGGACAAGGCCCCCAGTAGACAGAAAACTAATAAGTGATAAATGATACTGCCAGATAATCAAGCCTTTCAAAATATAGAAGGCTCACCAAGTGACTCTACGAATCTGTTCGAGTAATCTACTGATTTTCTGGACCCCTAGACTGCACCTCCGAACCTGGGAAGAAGGGAGTCAATACAAAAGTACTGGTACGCAGAGAAATCAAAACAGAAATATAATATTTTTAAACAATATAGGTGAGAGCCATTATAAAGCAGTTTCATATCAAATTATTTGAAAACACATGGGCACAATGTAATAGTTTTCAATATCATTGTAATGCGATTGAGCTAGGTGGAATACCCTACAATTATAATTCCACGACTATGTGGAATCCACCTCTGGTGCTTGGCGGCCAAGCCTCCAATCTAAGTAGCCACCAGGATTTGGAGCCGATATACCTCCATGTGAGTACACCGCAGGGAATCCCCCTATGTGAGATGTCCCAATTATTTTATTATCTTCCCATGTAGGATACAATATCATATGACCCGCATCGGCAACTACGGTTTCTAGTGATGAGCCTTTTCACTCAAACGCCTTCTTCGGACATCCACCTTTCTCATGAAAATCAATGCATTCAAACTTTGTTCAAATCAATCACATGTCATACTCTGTAGGATATCGTCATACCCAACTTGAAAGTCACCAGTATCATATCATTCTCTTCATTCAATCATCATATGCAACTTATTTCAACATGAACAAAACAACGCTCTCTTTGAAAGTCAAAAACCATATCCAAATCATGACATTTTAAAGACATTTCATGACATGCATTTCAAGATGATTTCAAATGATTCATATCATATGAAAACTTAAAATAATATCATATCAAGAGAGGAGTTCCATGTAAATCATGCTCTCAATTTATCATCATTATGAAACACATGCATATCCATATATAATATATCAAATCACATTGGAATTAGGCCTAAAGACCAAATCAATATCATAAAACATTTAAAACATAATCATATTCGTAATTTTAAAACCCCCATTTTGAAAACATGAATTTTTAAAGCCTATGAGATTTTTTAGATAACCCCACGTACCTCTATGTGCAAAGATTATAGGTGATTCTTGAAGCCTATATTCTGGGGATTCCAAATATGCAATTAGTTTCTAAAACCCTCAGTTGAATCTTGAGTTGCTTGGGTTTTTATTTTGAAACCCTAAGGAGAATCCTTGAGCACTTTTGATGAATGAAGGTGTATTTTGGGTCTTTGGAACTGAATTTCGTATTTAGGGCTAAGTAAGAGTGGAAAAGGACCATTTTGCCCCAAAAACGGAGTGTTTAAGTCACTTGAAACCTTTACATAGGCATTGCGTATGCTATCACCTATGTTTACATAGGCGCCACCTATGCTATCGCCTATGTTTACATAGGCGCTGCCTATGCTATCGCCTATGTTTACATAGGCCCCACCTACTACTTTGAAAGGCCATAACTTCTTGCTCGGGTGCTAGATTTTATCAAAATTGGTATCGTTGGAAAGCTAACTCGAAGACCTATCATTTGACACATAGTAGGCTCTCTAATTTGACATATACAGAGAGTTATGATCAATGGAATCTAACATAAATTACATCCACTAAAACTTAATCAATCGAAATAGTTTTAACTCGTCCTTGAGTTGAAAGACCTCTATGGTCTAAATTCAAGCTTGAATGGATTCACATACTACACAAATAATTAACATGCTATATTGGAATAGGATTTATGGCTTCGGGATTATCAACGCATTAAAATCATGGTCTATATTGTAGCCCAAAATACGGGGCATTATAGGAATAATTCAGTTTGAGTCTGTATACGTAGGAACGACAGCCTAAACTCTAGCCCGAAAATAAGAGGTGTTACATTTTCTCCCCCTTAGGATCATTCGTCCTCGAATGATGGGTAGGAACATATTGAAGCTTAGAGGTATGGAATAACGCGGACATGATATGTTTCTCTAAGAAAGAATACACTGATCTGAAACATGACTATAAGGCTAGAACTACTGATGTTCTAAATTCTTATACCTGACGTGCATATATGATGCATGGAATACACGACTGAAGCTATTCATAAGCTGAATTCTCATAATGAACATGCATATTTGATGCATGGATCTGTGACTGAGTTGTTCTCATGAATGCAGGACTAAATACACTGATAAGCTGAACTTTTTCTATTGAACTTGTGTTTCTAAGGCATGCATATCTGACTGAACTGACGAATGAATGTATGAATGAATACGCAATGATAACTAGTGCGAAGCTTGTAATAAGAAGCTATTCATGCAGCTGAATGGGGTATCTCCCCCTTGGGGCCCTATGTCCCTCTATGAATGCTCAATTCACTAAGATACTCGAAAAACTGAGGCGATGCATAGGGCACCTACGAATTGAATCATAACTGAACATCTGGAATCTGAATTTAATGCATGATGCATGAACTAGGCTATACTCTATCTTGGAATAGTAGCATGTCTGAGATTTCGAGTAGCATGAATAAGTGCAAAGACGAGAAAACAAGTCATGCGAATCTGACTGCTAAACTGACTTATTGGCCATACAGGCTGAATTATACTACACCATCATACTTAACTGGAGTATCTCTTCAGCACAATTCTCTAAAGAAATTCTAGCGGTAATACGTAGCCATGAATCTTGGGTATGGATTACACAAGACATCCAACTGAGGAAATCACAATATTGACACTACTCTGCAGTCTGGAATATAGACATATAACTCCTAAATTAGGATAGAATTTTCAGACCTTTGTCAATACAACTTCTTACTTTCAGGCTTAGCGCACTTCCCGAATATCCCTTAACTATACTATTCCCTATAAATATCATATTCATTCAACTCAGCTTAAAATTCTCATATGAGCATTGACAAATCTTTCTACTAATGTCGGAAATAACTTAATCCCTTCGTCGTGATCAAGCCTAACTCTAAGTCACAAAAAGACAACATGCCAAACCACACTACTATTCTAAACCATATGATACAATCTTCTATATATCCTTTAAAGATCACATCCTAAGTATAACATGCCTTACCACTTCAATGACTACTTTGAACTTTTAATATGAAGTCACTAATGCATATTGCGACCTTCCACTACAATCTTAAAACATCATTCAAGCCTAATTTATAACCACATGTTAACTCCAAGGCAATCACCCATAAATACATACTTCACATAGTTTCTAAACTATTATCAATATAACTCCCACGCGCTAACCTAAAAACATACACACACTAACTTTTCCACTAACCATCACATGTATCAAAGACTTGGCCCCAAATCTTACTTCATACCTATTGCCTTATCTAAACAAGCATACTATGATCTTTCATCAACAAGAAAATTTACATCATCACCACTATCATTGCATAGGAAGGGTCACTAAAAGGTTAAAACATAAGACCCTCAAGCGTGAAAAGATCTTTAGACGGGACTGAGCACACATAAAGAGTGAGTACATGCGTCAAGAGTTGCATGACCTCAACTAGAGTTCATAACATAAGGAATGTGATTCCGACTACTTGAGTGAACTAGAACTCATTATCTTGGAACTGGAAGAGTACGTGACTCTCTATCATATACCGAAATCATGAACTATTATCACAGAACTGAATCATAAGGCATGAGTAAGCATCCGGATAACTAACAAAAAAAATATTGAGGTAGGAATTGGTTGAGATCCACCCTCACTTTCTGATGTTCTAAATCATAGTGCATCACTACTAGAATCTGAGAGCCTTACTTGGTCATTCGTTCAATCATCTCCCCCTTTGCTTCACGTCATCATCTAGAGTTGGGGAGATCCTTTACTAGATTCTAACTGAACTATACTTACTGCACTCTAGGGTCTGAAAAAAATAATGACAATGCATGCATATCATAGAACTTAACCCGAATGACTACCTTCTGGAATACACTCTATCTTTCCATAGCTACCAATAGCCATAGTATAATGGTTGCACATTTATTTCTATCGGTTCAACCTTCAAAACTCAAACTTGGATTCTAACACTTAACATGAACCTCATAACCACAATAATCGATCATGACCTAACGGTTTTCCTTATCATAATCCATTAGCATGTACTGTTTCAGCACCTCAAGCCTACTAATTTAATCCCACAAAACATGCATCATCAAACTCTTGCCATTATTTACTACCACACCATTTAAATTTAAGCCTATAGTTTAGTATCAATCATCTATCACCAATGAAGAATACAACATAATATAAATATACTAATCCATCAAATTGGGACATTCTACTCAAATATCTCAAAAATCTACTACATACCTTCTCATAAGTAGCACTAGTTTACAACTACTAATGAAAAGAGGGTCAAGGGGTAAGGTCACATAATAGACATGATCAACCTTAATCTTATATTATAACCCCATACAATCTTTTATACTTATATGGATTTCTCACCTTATACTTACTCAATCATAAATTTAGACTGCCTTTAAATTCCTCAAACAACCATGAGTCTATAATCATAACTTACTCGCTAATATAGCCATTTTCACATTTAAGTAATCAACAATTCACCCTAACTAAAAACTCCTTCTCTACCTTATACTAAACTAACTCACAAGGATGAATTACCTCTTTATCAACTCAATCTCATGCAAACAGATTTAGCCATACATATATTAAACCAATGAAAGAACAACAAGTTGGACAATAAGTTGCTAGTGAGTCAAAACAAGCCTCACACGGTTTCACTAGACTTTGATTTTGTATTTTGAACAAGAAAATGGGATGAATGACAAGTCAACTATGCTAGTGAATCAAAAGAGCCCCACACGGTTTCACTAGGCTTTATTTTTCAACAACACTTTGATGATAATATTTCATGAGATAGAGATTTAATACGCAATATTCAATAAACTAAGAATACACATCTTACTCTATAAAAATAAAATCGGAGTCAAACACTTCCTTCATGGACTACCATATTGTCTACACATACTGCTAGCTACCAAATTAGTTTATCACTATAAAGGGGTAAATCATCCTCACTCTGACTTCTAACTTTGTGACTTCACATCACTAACTTCTTGGTCTAATTTCATTACCAATAGGTCATGACAATAACACTTTTACACACACTACTATTCGGGTGGAAATACAGTTCTAACATTCTGCTACACCTTATTACCTCTGAAGTATGATACTAGCAATATAAGTTCTGAAAAGAACTGAATACATTTAATACTGCAGGCTGAAAAGCATGATTTCATCAAAATCAAGGTTCATACTAGAGCCAACACATATAACACACCGTGCTTTGATACCAAGTTTGTCACGATCCAAACTAGGGCCCTAGCAATGATGAGTAGCCCAAACCATGAAGGCCCGAAACACCCTTATCTGTCTGGTTATTATGCACATAATTCAAATGATAAAGAAATGCAGAAGACAAATAACATTATGGAAAACATGGTCAAGAGTCATATGAAAGCAATAATAGGGAATAATGCCCTAAAATTCAAATCAACACCTCTATAACGTTTGTGAATCTCTACTACATGACTAAAACAAATGTCTATCTAAAAACTGGGACAAGGCCCCCAATAGACCCAAAACTAATAAGTGATAAATGATACTGCCAGATAATCAAGCCTTTTGAAATATAGAAGGCTCACCAAGTGACTCTATGAATCTGTCCGAGTAATCTACTGATTTTCTGGACCCCTAGACTGCGCCTCCGAACCTGGGAGGAAGAAGGTCAATACAAAAGTACTGGTACCCAGAGAAATCAAAACAGAAATATAATATTTTTACACAATATAGGTGAGAGCCATTATAAAGCAGTTTCATATCAAATTATTTGAAAACACATGGGCACAATGTAATAGTTTTCAATATCATTGTAATATGATTGAGCTAGGTGGAATACCCTACAATTGTAATTCCACAGCTAAGTGGAATCCACCTCTAGTGCTCGGCGGCCAAGGGTCCAATCCAAGTAGCAGCCAGGATTTGGAGCCGGTATACCCCCATGTGAGTACACCGTAGGGAATCCCCCCATGTGACATATCCCAATTATTTTATTATCCTTCCATGTAGGATACAATATCATATGACCCACATCGGTAACTATGATTTTCAGCTATGAGCCTTTTCACTCAAATGCCTTCTTCGGGCATCTACCTTATGAAAATTAGTGCATTTCAAACTTTGTTCAAATCAATCACATGTCATACTCTGTAGGGTATCGTCATACCCGACTTGCAAGTCATCAGTATCATATCATTCTCTTCATTCAATCATCATATGCAACTTATTTCAACATGAACAAAACAACCCTCTTTTTGAAAGTCAAAAACCATATCCAAATCATGACATTTTAAAGACATTTCATGACATGCATTTCAAGATGATTTCAAATGATTCATATCATATGAAAACTTAAAATAATATGAGTTCCATGTAAATCATGCTCTCAATTTATCATCATTATGAAACATATGTATATATATATATATATATATATATATATATCAAATCACATTGGAATTAGGCCTAAAGACCAAATCAATATCATAAAATGTTTAAAACATAATCATATTCATAATTTTAAAACCCCCATTTTGAAAACATAAATTTTTAAAGCCCATGAGATTTTTTAGATAACCCCACGTACCTCTATATACGAAGATATAGGTGCTTTTTGAAGCCTACGTTCTGGGGATTCTAAATATGTAATTAGTTTCTAAAACCCTCAATTGAATCTTGAAATGCTTGGTTTTAATTTTGAAACCCTAAGAATAATCCTTGAGCACTTTTGATGACTGAAGGTGTATTTTGGGGTCTTTGGAACTAAATTTCATGTTTAGGGCTAAGTAAGGGTGGAAAAGGACCATTTTGCCCCAAAAACAAAGTGTTTAAGTCACTTGAAACCTTTACATAGGCGCTGCCTATGCTATTGCCAGTGTTTACATAGGTGTCGCCTACGCTATCGCGTATGTTTACATAGGCGCCGCCTACTACTTTGAAAGGCCATAACTTCTTGCTCGGGTGCTAAATTTTAGCAAAATTTGTATCGTAGGAAAGCTAACTCGAAGACCTATCATTTGATACATAATAGGCTGTCTAATTTGGCATATACAGAGAGTTATAGTTGATAAAAGCTGACACAAATTACAACGTCCACTAAAACTTAATCGATCAAAATAGTTTCAACTCGTCCTTGAGTTGAAGGACCTCTATGGTCTAAATTCAAGCTTGAATGGATTCACATACTATGTAAATAATTAATATGCCATATTGGTATAGGATTTACGACTTCGGGATTATCAACGCATCGAAATCATGGTCTATATTGTAGCCCAAAATGTAGGGCATTACAAGAATAATTCATTTTGAGTCTATATACGTAGGAACGATGGTCTAAAATCTAGCCCAAAAATATGGGGTGTTACACTTGCCAAGTTGAAAAAGTCAGTTCAAGATCAGAAAGTAGAGGTTTCCAGGGCCGTCTTTGTGTTTCAGGTGTAGATGACTTAAGGCAGTGAATTCTTACAGAAGCACATGGTGCGCGCTACTCTATTCATCCAGGGGCCTTAAAGATGTACCATGACTTACGGGAAGTCTATTAGAGGAGTGGGATGAAGAAAGATATTGCAGAGTTTGTGGCTAAGTGCTCTACATGTCAGTAGGTTAAGATAGAGCATCAGAAGCCTAGTGGTCCTATGCAGAAGTTCCTTATTCCTACTTGGAAGTGGGAAGAAGTGAACATGGACTTCATGATGGGTTTACCTTGAACTCGTCATCAACATAATTTAGTCTGGGTCATTATAGATAGAATAACCAAATTAGTCTATTTTCTTCCAGTCTATACCTCTTATTCAGCCGAGGATTACGCCAAACTCTACATCAAGGAGTTGGTCAGATTGAATAATGTTCCGCTATATATTATCTCAGACATAGGTACCTAGTTCACCTCTCATTTCTTGAAAGCGTTCCAAAAAGGTCTTGGTACCTAAGTTTATCTCAGTACAACCTTCCATCCTCAGACAGATGGTCAAGCAGAAAGGACTATTCAAACTCTAGAAGATATACTAAGGGAGTGTGCAATTGATTTCAAGGGTAGTTGGGATAACCACTTGCCTTTGATTGAGTTTGCTTACAACAAAAGCTATCATTCCAGTATTCATATGGCTTCATTCGAAGCTCTCTTTGGTAGGAGATGCAGATCTCTAATTGGTTGGTTCGAAGTTAGTGAGGCCTCAGTAATAGGGCCTGACTTGGTATTCGATGCCTTAGAAAAAGACCAGTTGATTAGAGAGAGACTCCGGGCTACTTAAAGCCGACAGAAGTCTTATGCAGATATTCGTAGAAAGGATCTCAAGTTTAAGATTGGTGATTATGTCTACCTTAAGATCTCTTCTATGAAACAAGTGAATAGATTCAGCAAGAAGGGAAAGCTCAGTCCCCGATATGTCGGTCCCTTCAAGATTCTCAGTCGCTTCGGCAAGGTAACTTATGAGCTCGAATTTCCATCAGATCTAGCCTCAGTTCATCCAGTCTTTCATGTCTTCTTGCTCAAGAAGTTTATAGGTAACCCAACAGTTGTAGTCCCTATTTAGAGCATCGATGTTTAGAATAGTCTCTCTTATAAGGAGATTCCAGTCGAAATCCTAGACTATCAGACTCATAGATTGAGGCATAAAGACGTCCCTCTAGTTAAAGTTCTTTGAAGAAATCAGTCCGTCGAGGGAACTACTTGGGAAGCAGAAGCAGATATGCGTACCAAGTATCCTCATCTCTTCTCTGCCAACTCAGATCAAGCTCAAGGTAACAGCTCTTCTTAAGCTTACTCAGTTTCATGTTCAGTGTTCATCACAAACTTGGTATCAAGTACCATTGCATATTCAGTCATGCATTCATGTACCAGTTTAGTTATATAATTATGCATTAGACATGTATTCTCATTGGGAGAAACTTAGTTCCTCAGAACACTCAGTCATGCATTCATGAATCAGCTACACATATATCAGATATGAATATTCAGTATGATATATTCAGTCATCATTCATGTCAGTCATGAGATCATGTTTCAGTAATTCATGTTCAATATGTATGTCAGTTTATGTGCTTCCGCTCACTCTCAGTCTCATTCGAGGATGAATATTCTCAAGGGGGAGATATTGTAATACCCCGTAGTACTTTTTCCTAGCTTGAAATTGTCCCAAGAAGGTTATAAATTTTCTTTGAAAGATGAATCCACTTTTTTACATGTGGTATTTTTAATATTTTCACTTTTTGTCATGTGAAAAATTCAATAAGCTTTCCATCGATATAAAATTTGCCTAAATTTGATAACCGGGTAAGAAGTTATGACTATTTCAAGTTTCCGTCGTAAAACAACGCCATATTGGTCAATGTTGTGCCGCGCCACAAGCTAAAATGTGAATTGTCCTTTTCCAGTGTGTCAGCACAATTTCCTCCACATCGCGCCAAAGTTCCAGGTCACAAAAGAAGGGGCAACGCGATGGCTCCGCATCGTGCCATCCCTTTGTTTCCTAATTGTCAAATTCCAGTAACACGACCCGACAGTGCCACATCGAGCCAAGGGTCCAATTCGGGAAATTTTCACTAAGATTAAATGATGCATCCAGGGTTAAGAGGGTCAACTTCCCACCCCTATTTAAGCCCTTTAACATGTGATTCAACCAATTTTTACCCAAAATATACTAATTTCTCTCAAGTTTCTCTCAAGAACAAGCAAGGGTTTTCATAGAAGATCCAATTTCAAGAAATTTTCACCAGCAATCTTCACGAAATCACGAACTAAGGTATGCGATGTGTTCATTCATGGATTCCTTCCATCCATGAAGCTCAAGAACCTTATTTTATCTATAAATCATGGTATTTATGTTGTGGATTATTTGTAATCATGTTGTTGATGTTGATTGATTTCAAAGTTGGAATTTTTGTGTGTGTATCATGATATTATATTTACCATGCAAGATAAAATCCATGAATTTAGTTGCTTATGATGTGTAATTTTATGAATTCACTTATGCCCTAAGTTGTGCATGCAAGGTGGTTGACAAAATGCTTGAAAAAAAAAAGTAGAAATCATGCTTTATAGCTTAAGACATAAGCTAAATATGACATGCTTGTCATCCTTCTATGTTTAATTGGTTTCCATGCTATCATTTTGAAATGTGATGTTGTCGGAATGGCCATGATATTAGGATATGAGATTATGATATGATTATCAGCATTCTCATCTATGTTAGATAGTATGATAACCCTGTACTTTCTGAAATCCACAAATTATTAAATTATGTACTGTTGATGTGGGTCTTGTACTTGATAAAGTCATGCTTCGTCAGTTTTCTTCTATCGAGTCCTGGGGGTACTTGTACCCGAAATATTAGTTGTGTGCCTAAAGCCATGTCATGTTTTCATGATACTGTCAGTCAAGCTATGATCCTTAGACTTCAGACAGTCTTATGACTCAAGAAATCTCCATGATCTCATGAACTCAGTCAATTATTAGATGTCAGTAGTATTCCGTCAGCCAACAAAATTTAGTAACTTATTCATTTCAGTAAATTATGTTCAGTGTCTATTTAGATGGGAGTCTATTTAGATGGGAGTAGAAATTAGCACCGAGCGAACCCAAGGATGGGAGCTCACCTGTTATATGAGGGTGTGATTCTTAGAAGCAATCCTTGCATTCCAGAACTATGTAGCCATCATAGGTTGAGACATAGCTTGATATATGAGGGTAGATGAGGTGGCTTAGCCTGCTATATGAGGGTTCCTACCATTCTCACTAGAGTTACCTATTATATTAGGGTCACACATATGTTGTCCTTACCAGTGGCGCGGTATTAACACCCTTCTAATTAGGGCATAGATTGGATCCCAATTTAGCTATAATGCACTATTTAGGGCATGTCGATTAAATGAATACCTCCCACAGTCTCAGTATCAGTCTCAGATAGTTCTTCAAAATTCATAACTGTCAGATATAGTCAACTCAGATACAGTACAGAACTCAGCTAGTTCCATCAGATTTAGGATGGTCAGATACAGTCACTTATGTTATCACTTATCAAAATTCAATCATTAGTCATGTTAGTCATTAGCATACTCATGTTATCACGATTTCAGATATAGTTACTATGCATACAAACATGTATTCTCATGTTCATAGTAGTCAGTTAGCCAGTATTGTTCATGCATATGAACCCCATGCATTCAACCTACCTCACATACATACCAGTACATTCAAAGTACTGATGGATTTGTGCTATGGTGTCTTATAGCTAAAGACATAAGCTAAATGTGACATGATTGTCATCCTTCTATGTTTAATTGATTTCCATGCTATCATTGTGAAATGAGATGTTGTCGGAATGGCCATGATATTAGGATATGAGATTATGATATGATTATCAGCATTCTCGTCCATGTTAGATAGTATGATAACCCTGTACTTCATGAAATCCACAACTTATTAAATTATGTATTGTTAATGTGGGTCTTGTACTTGATAAAGTGCTTCATCAGTTTTCTTATATCGAGTCTTGGGGGTACTTGTACCCGAAACATTAGCTGTGCGCCTAGAGCCAAGCCATGTTTTTACGATACTCTCAGTCAAGCTATGATCCTTAGACTTCAGACAGTCTTATGATTCAGGAAATCTCTATGATCTCATGAACTCAGTCAGTTGTCATATATCAGTAGTATTCCGCCAATCAACAAAATTCAATAACTCAGTCCATGTTTAGTTCAGTAAATCATGTTCCGTGTCTATTCAGATGGGAGTAGAAATTAGCACCGAGTGAACCGAAGGATGGGAACTCACCTGTTATATGAGGGTGTGATTCTTAGAAGCAATCCTTGCATTCTAGAACTATGTAGCCAACATAGGTTAAGGCATCATAGCCTGCTATATGAGGGTAGATGAGGTGGCTTAGCCTGCTATATAAGGGTTCCTACTATTCTCACTAGAGTTACCTATTATATTAGGGTCACTCACATATTGTCCTTAACAGTGACGCGGTATTGATACCCTTCCAATCAGGGCATAGATTGGACCCCAATTCAGCTATAATGCATTATTTAGGGCATGTCGGTTAGATGACTACCTCCTACAGTCTCAGTAAAAAAACTCAGATAGTTCTTCAGAATTCAGGACTGTCAAATACAGTCAACTCAGATACAGTACAGAACTCAGCTAGTTCCATCAGATTCAGGACTGTCAGATACAGTCACTCATGTTATCAGTTATCATAATTCAGTCATTAGTCATGTTAGTCATCAGCATACTCATTTTATCACGATTTCAGATATAGTTACTATGTATACAAATATGTATTCTCACGTTCATATTAGTCAGTTAGCCAGTATTGTTCATGCATATGAATCCCATGCATTCAGCTTACCTCACATGCATACCAGTATATTTAAAGTATTGATGCATTTGCGCTATGTTGTCTTGTACCATAGGTTCAGAGACATGAGCTCCAGAGTAACAGTAGATTTCAGTCTCAACTGTCAGAGTTAGAGTGAGTCCTCATCTTTTGAGAACATGATCATCATTTTATTATCTCAGTAATTAGTTTATTAGTTGGAGTTTGTTGGAGACATGTCCCATCAGCTCCTTACTCAGACAGTTCCGTCAGTTAGAGGCTTTCCAGACTATTATGTTCAGACAGTTATTTTAGTTGTTTTGGGTATTTCATACCCCATTTAGATGTTATGTTTTACTTCAGCTATCTGAACCCTATGGCCTTTCAGTTCATGTTTTTGCATTATTCAGAATATTATACAGTATACAGGTACAGATATCAATTATGGGGTAGCTTGTGGTCCTTCGGGGTCATAAGCATCGTGCAGAATTCCGGGTATCATATTTGGGGCGTTACATGACCACTTTGAGTTTGCTTTTGCCTACAATACTTCTCAATGTGCCCATACTTCTTGCAGTATTTGCATTGAATAGAAGATCTCTTGGACTTCTGCTAACAATTCTTCTCCAAGTGGTTTATCTTCTTTCAAATACTACAAGGTGAAAATTTTCTTATTCTCGACGAATCACCTTGGTATCCACCAGATTTTACCTCTCTAGAGTGGTCTAAAGAGACTTTTTTGCCTTTCTTTTGTTGCTTGAATTTATGCCTTACTAGAAAGACATCTTCGACTGTCCCTTTGCTTCTCATGGTTATCCATTGCTCTTGGATTTGTAATTTGGAGACCAGCTTAGCTATTGAAAGAATAGTCAGGTCATAAGACTCTTCAATAGCTGTGATTTTTTATTCAAACTTGTCCGGAAGGCTGACCATGATCTTCTCTACAACCTTCTGATCTGAAAAGTTTTCACCAAGTATCCTTATTTGGTTCACAACACCCATCAGCTTGGAAGAGTATTCTTTCACACTATCCAAATCATTCATCTTCAAGAGATCAAACTCCCTCTTCAAAGCTAAGAACTTAACAGACTTAACTCTGTTGTTGCCTTCAAACTCCCCCTTTAGCTTATCCCAGGTTTGTTTGGCTGTCTCACAAGCCATAATCCTTGTAAACATCACTTCCGTAAGGCTTGAATGTATGCAAGTGAGAGCTCTTAGAGATCTAGTCACCAACTCATCATACTTTTTGGTATCATTGAGAGTTGGGTTGTTTCTCAATGGCTGGACAACAGGTTCTCCTCTCTCAACAGCATCCCACAAGTTGAGAGCCTTCAAATACGCCTTCATTTTAATGGTCTAAATATGGTAATTCTCCCCCGAGAAAATTGGAGGACCTGTTGTTGGTTGATTTTCTGGTACCATGTTTTTTCAGCAAATAAATCTAAGAAAAAGGAGCTAAAAATAAGATAAGCCAATTAACAAAAAAAAATAGATTTAAATCCCATAAGAAATGGGCTCTGATACCTTTCAAAAACAAAGAAAACAGGGAGAGTAAAGCTACAAGGAGAAAAATATAGGGAAATTGCAGCTGTAAATTGCTACAAAAGAAACTGCAGGGAAGGGAAAAGCTGAAACTTTTTTGCTTTGTTTTCTTTTTTTCTAGATGATTACAAATGTCTAATATTATTTCTTATTTATACTTATGTAAGGATGATTCTAGTTACTACAAATCTAGAGTGTTCTTATACAAATATCTCCTTCAAATATCTAGCACCCTCTAGATCTTCCCTAAATATAAATATCAGATAGACTACACTATTCTCTAACTAGAATTACCTAAATATTTCTTCAACATAATTATCCTAGAAATTTCACTAGTCTATTCCAGAGACTTAACTAGAAGTCTATGATTCCAAAAAATCTACTTTAATATTTTTACATATACAATCTCCTAACCCAGTGAAAGTCGAACATCCATGTCGTACTATACCAGCTAAATTTTCCTCATAAACTTGGTGCATATATATGTTGCAAAGTTGAGACAGAATTATAAAATAAAATTAATGAGATAATGGATGGATGAAGCAATTAGAAGCTTAAATTCAATAGCTCGATAGTGGAATTCAGGAAGATTTTTTTTTGTGTGTTTTGGTGTTGAAGATTGTGTTTAATGGAGAAATATGCAATTATAGATTTTATAGATGGATGGAATTGAAAAGGCAACAGACGAGTTACGTAGAGATGTCTTATCCCATATATTTATTTTTAAAAAAATTTAATAAGCATAGAACTAAAACAAAACAATAGTAATTAAATATGATATTGTCCCATCTGGCATAGACCCCACAACTTTAAAATCCTGTTACTACGGTGTAAAGCGGCTTACTTGTATATTCAACATTTCTCTTATATTTTGCCGACATAAACTCTTATCATAAGCTAGGTGTCACGCTTTCCTTGTATCAAGAAAATTCAATAGTTTATAACTTTATATATAATTAATAAATTCTTTTCACTCTATTTGCACTGAACAATCATTGAAAAGTATGGACCCCTTTTTTTCAAACCTAGCTGTGATAAAGTTAGTAGATTTCATTTCAATTAAACAGAGATATTTTTGGCATACATCCTTGTAGTAGTTGTACAGTTAATAGGAAGAACACCCTACTCTGCAAATCTTGATGTTCCCAATCTAATTGAGGTGTGTCATCCAGGAATATGCAACTGGACTCCTCACTTCATGTTTAGCATTGTTCCAAGAAATCCAACCAAATGTATTTCCTGGTTTAACATCTTTCTTACACACAAATGTCACTGTGTAATGTAGCTTCTCTCCTACTTTCTTGAATACAAGTTTTTATGGCTTCACTATTACTGTAACAGATGAAGGAGCATCGATGGGTACTTCATATACTGACCCTGCAGCTCCAACATTGGTCACTTCTCGTGTGTAATGAAAAACCCTCTTTGTATTTATCCCAAACAAGACAGAGAATGAAGGGACGTAGTTGATTTGCCCAGCATCCGCAAACTTATTTGCGCCAGTGAAATTGAGTCTTTTTACAATTGATTGTATTTCATCCATAGAGTAGTTCAAAGAGCACAAGAACTTGATATGATCCCGAATCCTAACATTGTATACGAGTCTAGGGGAGAGTGCTTTTTGAGGATTCACATGGCCTGATCCATGAGCTAACGGATTGGAAAATGTACCGTCTAGCAGAGAATTACGAAATGAGGAGTTGGTGTTATCTTGAGTGAACGTAACTTCATGAATGTGATGCACAATTGCTAATCGAGTGGCAATTATGGGTCAGTTTTAGGAATTATCTTTGAAAAACTGATATGCTAGTCAGGGAAAATCCGAGAACGTAGCTAAGGTAAGAAGAGAATTTGAGAGAGAGAACAGAGAAATGTTATTATTCAATTCATATTACAATTAGTACAATGGTTTATATAGCTAAAACTCTTAATTGGATAGTTGTAACCGCCTTAACTAACTTTGGGTAGTTGTAACCGCCTTAACTAACTTTGGGACGTAGCTACAGTAACAGCTACAGTAAAAATAGAATTTTAAACTACAACTATCATTTTAACAATTTCAACTAATCAAATGTTAGCTCAGCTTAATTCTTGCTTTCTTCTCTTCTTTATACTCTTTATTGCATACTTGTAACAATACCCCTTCCTTCAGCAGATCCTTGACCTCAAGGATTAAAAGAGGGAAATCTCAATTAAAACTTAGAATAGAATTCCCTAGTTGCCTGATCTTCATCCAAGTTGCTCCACTTAATAAGCAATTGTTCCACCGCTTTGTTACCCTTTTTAACCAATCTTTTGTCTAGAACTCTCTCAGGGGTAGGACAGTAAGGACTTGACAATTGAATAACTGGAGAATGTGAAATGCTGCAAGGGACTTCATGACATTTTTTTAGCTGAGAAACATGGAATGTAGGATGAATGAGTACATCACTAGGCAGTAATAGCATCCAGTTTGTTAAAGGGCCTGATAGCTACTGAAATCTGTTTGTAAGGCTAAATTTTCAAGTACACCCAATCTCCTACCTTAAAACTCCTATCAGACCTATGCTTGTCTGTCAGATCCTTTATCCTCTGTTGAGCTCTAAGGATATGAAACTTTAAGAGTCGAATAACTGTTTCCCTTGTAATCAGTAACCTATCAACCATATCAGAACTGGATTCTCCAGCTAAGTAAGGGAGGTGAATGAGAGGTTTTTGGCCATAGAGTACTTCATATGGAGTGCATTTAAGAGTGGTATGATAGGTGGTATTGTACCACCATTCAGTAAGAGGCAAATAATACACCCACTCTTTAGACTTATCTGAGCAGAAACACCTCAAATAGGTCTCTAATGTCCTATTCAAAACCTCAATTTGTCCATCAGTCTGTAGATGGTATGCAGTAGAATATTGTACTTTGACTCTAAACAATTAAAAAAATGGGGTCTCTGTCACTTGTCAGGGTAGAAGGTAGTCCGTGTAACTTGAAAATACGATCCATGAAACATTAAGCAACATTTTGAGCAGTATATAGATATTGAAGACTGATGAAATGAGCAGACTTGCTTAGTCTATCAACCACCACTAAGATCACCTCTTTACCTTGTACCTTAGGTAAGCCATCAATAAAATCCATGCATACATCAGTTCAGACTCCATCAGGTACAGGTAAAGGTTGTAACAACCCTGGATAAGCAGAAGCATCATACTTATTCCTCTGGTAAGTGTCACACTTATTGATGAAATCTCTAACATCAGAATTTAGAGATTTCCAATAGAACAATGCCTGCAACCTCTTAGTTGTTGCATCCATCCCTGAATGCCAACCTTGAGGTGTAGCATGCCACAATGTAATGATATTCTTTCTTAATTGTAAATCCTTGCCTATAACTAATCTTCCTTTCCACCTTAACTGATCATTAAGCCATGTAAAAGATTTGAAGAAATGAATCTGCTACCTATGGATCACTTCTTGCAATGTGGTACAAGCTTGCCAAGAATCTTGAATTCTTGCATATAAGGCTTCATCATGTGTCATAATGAAATAGCTAAGAGCTCAGTCTTAGGTTTTCTTGATAATGTATCAGCAGCCTTGTTCTCAGCCCCTTTTTTGTACTCAATAGTGAAATCAAAAGACATCAATTTAGTGATGTCGGCTACCTAGAAATCAGTATGAATATTTTGTTCCACAAGATATTTCAAGGCCTTTTGATCAGTTTTGACAACAAAGGTCCTTCCAAGTAAATAATGTGACCTCTTTGTAATAGCAAAAATAAGTGCAAGCAATTCCCTATTGTAAACACACATGACCTGGTGTTTAGGGGCTAAGGACTTACTGATAAAAGAAAGAGGATGTCCTTCCTAAATTAATACAACCTCAATGCCTTTCCTACTAGCATCATTTTCTACTAAAAATGTCTTAGTATAATCAGGCATGGCTAAGACTGGAGTTGTTATTAAGGCTTTCTTTAGTTGATCAAATGCTTCAGTAGCTTGAACTGACCAGCTGAACCTATCCTTCTTTAAAAGATCATGTAAGGGTCTACAAATGGCACCAAATCCCTTAGTAAATCTTTTGTAATAGCTAGCTAATCCCAAGAACCCTCTCAACTGTTTGAGGTTAGTAGAAGTAGGCTAATATTGAATTGCAGTGATCTTTTTAGGATCAGTAGCAACACCTTATCCACTTATGAAATGACCAAGATATTCCACCTCCTTAACTCCAAAAGAAAACTTGGACATCTTAGCAAATAGTTGGAACTGGTGCATCAACTCAAACACTACCCTCACATGATCAACATGCTCATTCCAGCTTCTACTATAAATCAATATATCATAAAAAAATACCAGGACCGACTTCCTCAAGAGTGGTTCAAATACTAAATTCATAAGGCTTTGGAATGATGATAGGGCAATAGTTAAGCCAAAAGGCATAACTAAAAACTCGTAATGGACTTCATGAGTTTTAAATGTTATTTTATGTGTATCTCCTTCAAACATCCTCAACTGGTGGTATCCAGCTCTGAGGTCTATTTTTAAAAACACCTGTGCACCTCCCAATTCATCCAAGAGGTTGTCTATAATTGGAATTAGAAACTTGTCCTTTATAGTGATTTGGTTTAATTCTCTATAATCTACACATAACCTCCATTTACCATCTTTTTTTCCCACCAAGACCACCGGTGAAGCATATGGACTAGTACTATGTTGTATCATACCTTGATCCAACATTTTTTGAACCAATTTCTCAATAATATCCTTCTTAATCCCAGGGTACCTATAAGGTCTTTTACTGACTGGATTTTCTGAATCAAACAGAGAAATTCTGTGATCAAAAGGTCCTCTATGAGGTGGCAAGGTTGTTGGCATTTCAAAGATGCTAGCAAACTCATCAAGTAAACTAGTTAAAATCAAGGGAGTTTCATTACCTTGATCCATTTGAATGTTGTAGCAAAGGTCTTTTGCATAATCAGTAGGCATTAAGGATAACATGTAAAGCTGATTCTCAACTGCACACTTCTTGATTAAAGTCTTACTCTTAGTAGTCTTCAACTTATTGGTTGCTCCTCTCAGGACATGTTTCTTGCCTTGGTACCTGAACTCAATAGTTCTGCTGCTGAAATCAAATATTATTCTTCCCAAGGTGCTTAACCACTCGACACCCAAAACAATATCCACATTACCTAAAGGAAGTAGCAAGAAATCTGAAGGAAAAGTAGTGCCTTGTAATAACCATTGCAGATTTTTGTAAATTGATACTGTGGTTACTTTTCTCCCATCAGCTACACCTATAGGTTACTTCTCTATGTTATTATCTTGACATCCCAGCCTTTTTGCAACCTCCTAATCTATAAAGTTATGTGTACTCCCAGTGTCTATAAGAACCTACAAGGGCATCTTCTCATGATAACCTGTCACCCTAATTGTTTGATATCTAGAGATACCAGTATAGGCTTGTAAGGAAATGGTCATCAACTCTTCAGGTTCTAGTACAATTTCTTATCCTGCTTCATCAGATTCAACTTCTTGTAGCTGATCATCTTCCACTGCATCAATCAAATAAATTTGTTTCTTGGTTTCACACTTATGTCCCATAACATATTTTTCATCACAAAAGAAGTACAACCCTTTTGCCCTCTTCGCATCCATTTCTGCAAAAGTTAGTCTTCTTCCAGTATTATTTCCATTAAACCTTGGATATCTAATTGGTTGAACATCACTACTCTTTTTAACTGCATAATTTGGCATAGGTGGTTTAGAAAATGGGGGAGTAGGTAATAGGGGTCCTTGCACTCTTCCTCTACTCTGTAATACCCTGCATGTTTCTAAGCTAGGAAGTGAATAAGTATTCCTACGTATGAAATCTCCTATCCTATGATTCATACTTGAGTACATGGCTTACAATTAATGTCCTAGTGATAGAATAGCTTATGATGCATTAGGCATGTTCATATGAGTCACTTAAGGTAATACAAGCTAAGAGTTTTTGAATCCATTAAGTTTTAGTGTTTGATTGTGCAAGGGTCATCTTTGAATGAGTATAAATCAATGTTAATGTGGTATTTTAGCTGAATTATACCCACCAAATTGTAAAGAATCGAATTAGCTTTCCAACGATACCAATTTTGCCTTAATTCAATACCTGAGCGAAAAGTTATGCCCATTTTTGTGAGAAACAGTAAGGATAGGCGATTTGTTAGGCACTGCCCAACCAAACATAGGCGATTGGTTAGGCTCTGCCCAACCTAGCTTAGGCAATCACTTGGGCGCCACCTAAGTCAGTTCGAGGTGCTAAAAACACTCCGTTTTGAGTTATTTTAAGGGTAATTAAGTCTTTTAACACTCCTTACACGTCCCTAAACTTAACCCTACAAAATATATAGCTTCTAAACATATTACAACCTTATTATCATCTCAAAGCTCATCATCCAAGGGCACTAAAAGAGAAAAACAACTAGGGTTGCGTAACTATGCTTGAAGATCCGATTTCAAGGAAATTCCTCCGTCAATCATCAAGAATCTTCCTTCTAAGGTATGCGTGAGTTGATTCATGGACTCATTTCATCCATGGAGCTCAAGAACCATCTTCTAAATTTTGTATTATGATGTTTATGTTGTTAGTGGTTGATGTTCATGTTGTTGGAGTTTGATGATGCCTAAGATGGGATCTTTATATGTTTATTGTGAGGATATGGTGGTATTTAACGTATAAATATGTGAAATTAGTGGTTGAATATTTATAATCTTGATGAATCCACCTATGCCTAATATGTGCATGTAAGGTGTTTGTGAAAATACCTAAGGGAATAGAAATCATGTTTTTATGACATAATGTCCTAAATGACTATTCCATATTCTAAGTTTATGTTCAATGTGATCCCCATGCTATAGTCTTGAATTGAAGAAGCTGTACGAGATGCTCATGATATTGTTGCGATATGGAATGACCATGTTATTGAAGCCATGCAAGTATATACATGTTGTGTGCATTCCCGATCATGTGATAGTTTGTTGAGAATCATTCTTATTATAAAAGCCTTACTTATGATATTGTGAATTGTAGACTCAAATTTTGTGATTAACTTCAGGGTGCCAGTTACTTCTCCAAGATAGACCTCAGATCAGGCTATCATCAGCTCAGAGTTAGAGAATGTGACATTCCAAAGACTGCTTTCCGTACTCGGTATGGTCACTTCGAATTTTTAGTCATGTCATTTGGTTTTACCAATGCCCCTACAGCTTTTATGGATTTGATGAACTGTGTGTTCAAGCAGTACTTGGACATGTTTGTCATAGTCTTTATAGATGGTATTCTGGTCTATTCTCACACAGAGCGTGATCATGCAGACCATCTCAGGATTGTTTTTCAGACTCTCAGGGATCACCAGTTATTCGCTAAGTTCAGCAAGTGTGAATTTTGGCTAAGATCAGTAGCATTCCTTGGCCATATTGTTTCCGGTGATGGCATTAGAGTAGATCCTCAGAAAACCGAGGCAGTAAGAAACTAGCCCAGACCTATATCTCCATCAAATATTAGGAGTTTCTTGGGTTTTTGTAACGCCCCGAAAAAATGGGTCCTGGAGCGTCACACAGTGCTTGAGGCTACGAGTAGCCCCAAGCTAACCCTTTGAGCCATTTTCATTCAGTTCAACACAAATCAACGGGGTTTTCATAAATAACCCTTAAATATCAATAGAGTAATCATCATCCAAGAATAAAAGAATTTTAGAAACATAACAAAATATGACTTATTAGTCAACTCCCAACATCTATACTAGTGTGACAAGCCTCTAAGAAAATCAATAAAACCAGTGAGCCATTGAGACATGCCCCAACTAACTCATACTCAATTATCAAATGTAAACAATTCTGTGAAACCAACATCAGACATCATGTCCTCGAAACATGAGGACTCACCACAATAGAGGATGTAGAACAGCGTGCTCAAAGAATCACTGTTGAACCTAGAACTGAGCACCTGAACCTACATTCTAAGAAAATACAACCCACATCCAAAGATGTGGGTCAGTACCATGGAAAGGAATCGAGTATATGGGGGTGTATGTAGTTTTATAAACATCATCATCATAAATATTTATAACAAATATGCAGGATGTATGAAAGACTCACATAGCCTGAAGAAAATCATCATAATCATGAGAGAATGAAATAAGTACAATAACACATGTGAGTCATCATATAATTTGTCAATCACTTTCAGTTCATCAAGAATATCAATTCTCATAATGTAAATATCATTTAAATCTTTCGAAAAAATAACTTTCACAATTCCACTTTCAAATCACTTCACCATTCACCATAGACACAAGGAAATACACACACTGGGAGATCCTATAACCGAAATAACCATGTGAGCTACATGCAGTCCAACGTACAATTCACGTTGGGGAGAGCCGTCCTATCCTTGCCATCGGAGTAAGACTATCGATATCAAATCCACACAAACTAGTGATCACTATATAAATCAGCCTCAGGCTTACTCCTACGGGGGCACGTAGTTCTAGGGAAGTAAGGTCGCTTTATACCTCCCACTCGGTGCTAAAGATTTCTCCCGGACTTAGCTCAGATCATTTTAAAGATAATCCACAACAAAATAATTTCAGTAATATATAAATATACATCGGGAGCCATCATGCTTCCCATCTATCAAAATCAACCACGTTGTGGATTTCTTTCATACTCGAGTTCAAAACAACTCCATTAAGACCAAAAGGTCAAATCATTCAAAATACCTCAAATATTCAACATTAACATGCTTATAACACACACTTTCTAAAAAAACACAATTTTCAATGGGGATTTATGACCCAAATATCAAAATCATGATGAATATCATTCAAGATTCATGCTTTATATCTCCACACATGTAAATTCATCTTTCAAAATCATAAACATCAAGATTTCATAATAATCATCATAAGATATGGGTTCATGCTTCAAATTCGTAAAAAATCAAATAAAAATTATGCCTTTGTAAAGAAAATTACTTTTGGGCACAAGAACGAAAGAGAGTTTTTGTTGAAAACCCCCACATACCTTGAATGATGAACTTTAAATTGATACTCATTTTTGAGATGTTAATCGTGATTTTGAATGATAGTTCTTGGAGTTCTTAAACTAGGAACTTAGAATCTTGAATAAATTTACAGAATTAATGGTGAACTTTGGAGGTTCTTGAACTAGGAACTTGGAATCTTGAATAAATTTGCAGAATTAATGGTGAACTTTGGAGGTTCTTGAAGTTGGATGTAGGAGCTTAGGGTTTTCTTTTTGAGGGAATTTGATGAAATATAACATATAATGCTTCTAATAGGCTTTAATATAGGGTTTGGATGGATTTTAGGTGAGGGAAAATGACTAAAACGCCCCTAAAAATAAAATAATTCTCGAATCTGTCCTTTGGTGGACTGTTTTGATAGTCTGAAGTAGATCAACCATAACATTTTACTCCGATATCGAAATTGGATGAAACTAATTTCATTAGAAAGAGGACTCTTATATATTTTCATTGATATATAGTGTCTCACCCAGATCATTGTGTATGAGAAGTTATGATCGTTAGAAGTTGACCCAAAAATTTACTTTTGGTAGGCTGAAGTAGATCGACCATAACTTTTTGCTCCGATAGACAAATTGGATGAAACCAATTTCATTGGAAATAGGACTCACAGAGCTTTCTATTAATATATAGTAGATCACCCAGATCATTATGTACAAGGAGTTATGATTGTTTAAAGTTGGAGCAAAAATATGCTAGGCCTCAGTACTTTTTCCTGCACGTTTTACTGTTCATTATTATTCACGGTTCAATCAGAATATTCATAACTCGTCGCTCGGGTGTTCATTTTGGATGATCCACATATCGTTGGAAAGCTTATTCAATACTCTATGCAATTGTGGGTCATAATCTAAGACTTTCTGCACGGAAAAATTTATAATTCATTCTAGAAGATAGAACCCAACACGTTTACGTACAAAATTTCAACAAAAAATTTTCCGGGGTATTACAGTTTGGCTGGCTATTACAAATGGTTTATTGAGGGATTTTATTCTATTGCATCTCCCATGTCCAGATTGACTCTGAAGAAGAATAAGTTTTAGTGGTGAGATTCATGCAAGAAGAGCTTTCAAGAGTTGAAGACTCAACTCACCTCAGCCCAGTTCTAGCTATTCCAGATGGTTCAGATGGTTTTGTAGTCTATTATGATGCATCCAGAGTGGGTTTAGGCTGTGTCCTCATACAGCATAGTAAGGTCATAGCCTACGCCTCCAGACAGTTAAAGCCACATGAGAAGAATTATCCTACTCATAATCTTGAGTTAGCAGCGGTAGTTTTTGCCTTAAAGATTTGGAGGCATTATCTCTATGGAGTTCATGTAGATGTCTTCACAGACCATAAAAGCCTCCAGTATGTCTTTTCCCAGAAAGATCTCAATCTTCCCAGAGAAAGTGGTTAGAGCTCTTCAAGGATTACGACATGAGTGTTCTTTATCATCCGGGCAAGGCCAATGTTGTGGCCAACGCTCGCAGTCGACTCTCTATGGGTAGTATTTCTCACATTGAGGATAGTAAGAAAAAGATGGCTCAGGAGATCCATTAGCTTACCAGACTAGGCATTCCTTAGCCGATTCTTCAGAGGGTGGTGTATGCGTTCATAGTAATTCAGAGTCATCTCTAGTTTCTGAGGTGAAATAGAAACAAGACAGGGATCCTAGCCTTGTCAAGCTCAAAGAGTCAGTTCAGAATTAGAAAGTCAAGGTTTTCTCCCAAAGGGGAGATGGTGTTCTTTGTTGTCAGGGTCGTCTATGTGTTCCAGGTGTAGATGAATTGAGGCAGCGAATTCTTGCAGAAGTGCATGGTGCGCGATACTCCATTTATCCAGGGGCCACTAAAATGTACCACGATATGCGGGAGATCTATTGGTGGAGTGGGATGAAGAGAGATATTGCAGAGTTTGTGGCTAAGTGCTCTATATATCAGCTGGTTAAGATAGAGCATCAAAAACCTAGTGGTTCCATGCAAGAGTTCACCATTCCTACTTGGAAGTGGGAAGAAGTTAACATGGACTTCGTGATGGGTTTGCCTAGAACTCGTTATCAGCATGATTCAGTCTGGGTCATTATAGATAGAATAACCAAGTCAGCTTATTTTCTTCATGTTCATACTTTTTATTCCGCCGAGGATTATGCCAAACTCTATATCAGGGAGTTAGTCAGGTTAGACGGTTTTCCACTATCTATCATCTCAGACAGAGGTACTAAGTTCACTTCTCACTTTTGGAAAGAGTTTTAAAAGGGTCTTAGTACCCAAGTCCATCTCAGCATATCATTTCATCCTCAGACAGATGGTCAAGCAGAGAGGACCATTCAGATACTTGAAGATATGTTAAGGGCGTGTGTAAATGACTTCAAGGGAAGTTGGGATGACTACATGCCTTTGATTGAGTTTGCATACAACAATAGCTATCATTCTAGTATTCAGATGGCTCCATTTGAAGCTCTCTATGGTAGGAGATATAGATCTCTGATTGGTTGGTTCAAAGTTAGTGAGGACTCAATCATAGGTCCTGACTTAGTATTCGACGCCTTAGGGAAAGTTTAGTTGATCAGAGAGAGACTCTGGGCTGCTTAGAGCCAAAAAAAGTCCTATGAAGATGTTCATAAAAAGGATCTCGAGTTTGAGGTCAACGACTATGTCTATCTTAAGATCTCACCCATGAAGGGAGTTAAGAGGTTCGGCAAGAAAGGGAAACTCAGTCCCCGATATGTCGGTCCCTTCAGAATTCTTTGTCGCTTCGGCAAGGTAGCTTATGAGCCTGAGTTGCCTTCAGATCTAGCCTCAGTCCATCCAGTTTTCTATGTCTCTCTGCTAAAGAAGTGCATAGGTAAACCAATAGTTGTTGTCCCTATTCAGAGCATCAACATTTAGAGCAGCCTCTTTTATGAATAGATTCCAGTCAAAATCTTAGATTATCAAATTCGTATATTGAGGAACAAAGAAGTCCCTATAGTCAAGGTTCTTTGGTGAAATCAGTCTCATGAGGGAGCTACTTGGGAAGTAGAAGCAGATATGCATACCAAGTATCCTTACCTCTTCCCCGCAAATTCAGATCAAGCTCAAGGTAACAGTTCTCCTTAAGCCTATTCAGTTTCACATTCATGTTTCCAGTATAAACTTAGTACCTATTAACCATTTCATACTCAGTCATGCATTCATGTGTCATTTGTTCGTGCATCAGATACGCACGAGTTCAGTATGTTTAGCATGTCAGTCATGAGATCAAGTTTCAGTTCATCATGTTCAGTTCAGGTTCTGTCTTGTATCCCTTCTCAGTAAATTCTCATTCGAGGAAGAATGTTCCCAAGGGGGAGATATTGTAATACCCCGCATGTTTCTAAGCTAGGAAGTGAATAAGTATTCCTACATATGAAATCTCCTATCCTATGATTCATACTTGAGTACATGACTTACAATGGATATCCTAGTGATAGGATAGCTTATGATGCATTAAGCATGTTCATATGAGTCACTTAAGGTAATATAAGCTAAGAGTTTTTGAATCCATCAAGTTTTAGTGTTCGATTGTGCAAGGGTCATATTTTAACGAGTATAAATTGATGTTAATATGGTATTTTGGCTGATTTAGACCCACCAAATTGAATAGAATTGAATTAGCTTTCCAACGATACCAATTTCACCTTAATCCAATACCCGAGCAAAAAGTTATGCCCATTTTTGTGAGATACAGTAAGGATAGGAGATTGGTTAGGTGCCGCCCAACCAAACATAGGCGATTGGTTAGGCGCCGCCCAACTTAGCTTAGGTAATCACTTGGGCGCCACCTAAATCAGTTCCAGGTGCTAAAAATACTCCGTTTTGAGTTATTTAAAGGGTAATTAAGTCTTTTAATACTCCTTACACATCCCTAAACTTAACCCTACGAAATATATAGCTTCTAAACATATTACAACCCTGTTATCATCTCAAAGCTCATCATCCAAGAGCACTAAAAGAGAAACACAACTAGGGTTGCGTAACCTAGCTTGAAGATCCAATTTCAAGGAAATTCCTCCGTCAATCATCAAGAATCTTCCTTCTAAGGTATGCGTGAGTTGATTTATAGACTCATTTCATCCATGAAGCTCAAGAACCATCTTCTAAATTTTGTATTATGATGTTTATGTTGTTGGTGGTTGATGTTCATGTGGTTGGAGTTTGATGATGCCTAAGATGGGATCTTTGTATGTTTTTGTGAGGATATGGTGGTATTTAACGTACAAATATGTGAAACTGGTGGTTGAATATTTGTAATCTTGATGAATCCACCTATGCCTAATATGTGCATGTAAGGTGTTTGTGAAAATACCTAAGGGAATAGAAATCATGCTTTTATGACATAATAAGTCCTAAATGACTATTCCATGTTCTAAGTTTATGTTCAACGTGATCCCCATGCTATAGTCTTGAATTGAAGAAGCTGTACGAGATGCTCATGATATTGTTACGATATGTAATGAACATGTTATTGAAGCCATGCAAGTATATACATGTTGTGTGCATTCCCAATCATGTGATAGTTTGTTGAGAATCATTCTTATTATGAAAGCCTTACTTATGATATTGTGAATTGTGGACTCAAATCTTGTGATCAAGTCATGTCATGTGTATCAGTTTCCTCCTATCGAGTCCTGGGGGTACTTGTACCCAAAAGCTATAGATGTGTGCCTAGAGCCATGTCATGTTTCACGATATCCAAACTCAAGCTATGATTCCATAGACTTCAGTCAGTCATGTGACTCAGGAAAACCTCATGATCTTAGTCAGTTGTCAGATATCAGTAACATTCCGCCAGTTAACGGAATTCATTAATATTAAGTCATGCACAGTCAGTTATTCATGTCCAGTCCCTCCAGATGGGAGTAGAGGTTAGCACCGAGTGAACCCAAGAATTTTAACTCACCTACCAGTTCGGGGTGTGATTCTTAGTAGTCATCCTTGTGTTCCAGAATTACGTAGCTAGCGTAGGTTAAGATATCTTAACCCATCAGATTAGGGTTGATGAGGTGGCTTAACCCTTCAGTTTAGGGTTCCCACCGTTCTTATTAAGTTCTCGCCAGATAAAGGTCACTCATAGGTTGTCCTTACCTGTGGCACGGTATTGACACCCCTCCAGTTGGGGTAGAGATTGGACCCCAGCTTAGCCATAACGGCATACATGGGGCATGTCGGTCAAACACTACTTTCCACAGTTTCAGTATTAGTCTCGATAAAATAACTCAGGGCGTTCTTCAGATTTTAGTATATATAGGACTGTCAGATACAGTCGTCCATGTTATCAGTTTCAGTGTCAGTCATGAAAGTTATCAGTAAACTATGTATTAGCTTACAAGTCATGCTATCATGTATTCACGGTCCCAGTTTCTATATATGTGTGTTTGCACCTCCCACGTTCATATTAATCAATCAGTGTTGTTCATGCATGAAACCCTTTATGTTCAGCCTACCTTCCTCTTATACTCAGTACTCCAGTTGTACTGACGCATTTGCGCTATGGTGCTTTCTTTTCATGTTACACCATAGGTTCCGAGACACGAGCTCCAGCCCAGCAGTAGCGGTACTATTCCAGTCGCAGAGACACAGTGAGTCCTTATTGATTCTAGGACAATATGATTTGATACATTTATTTATTTCTTCAGTTTAATTTTACGGAGTTAGTTGGACACATGTTCCTTCAACTCCTTATTCAGATAGTTTAGAGGCTTTTAGATTGAGTTGTTTTGGGTATTTTCAACCACATGATTTTATTCAGTTGAACCTTATGGCCTTACAGTTCTATGTATTTTGCATTATTATATCATGATTTACAGTATACAGGTACAGATATCAGTCATGGGTTAGCTTGTGGTCCCTTGGGGTCATAAGCACCGTGTAGCATTCCGGTTCAGCGAATCGGGGTGTTACAAACTTGGTATCAGAGCCTAAGGTTCAATATAGTCTTAGGAAGTCTGAAAGACGCATCTAGTAGAGTCTTGTACATGGGTGTGTTGCATGCCACATTTATGTGCGGAAGGCTATAAGATATTTTAGGAACAGTCCCCTTTCTTCATTATTCATGTCATGCTAGTGAGCATAATCATAAGTTAAACTCTCAGTCTAATGCATTCTTCTCTTATTCCAGACCATGGCCCCAAAGAGAAGAAACCAGCCAGCTTCTTAACCCGAAGATCCTTTGGGCAAACATGTTTCCCATGTGGAGTTTAGAGCCGCATTTACCACACTTGCTCAGTCTATGGCTGCACAGAATGAACGGCCACTAGTCATTCCGGCTAATCCAGTGGCCAATCATAAAGCAGCTAGGGTTCGGGACTTCACCCGAATGAACCCTCCATCTTTTCGTGGGTCTAAGTCTGATGAGGACCCTCAGGAGTTCATTGACCAAGACCAGAAGGTCATTGACATCATGGGTGTTACTTCTCTTGAGAGTGATAAGTTATCCGCCTAACAGTTACAGGATAGTTCAGTTTCAGTTCCTGAATGAGCCCATCCTAGAGTGGAAGGGTAGCATTTCAGCGTTCAGGGGTCAACTTGTTTCCTATCTTCGGGCAAGAAAAATGATTTCTAAGGGCTGTGTGTATCATCTCGTGCAAGTTAAAGATTCCAGTTCTGAATATCCCAGCCTCAAAATAGTCCCTGTTGTTAATGAATACTCAGATGTCTTTCCTGAAGATCTTCCAGGTATTCCTCCCGAAAGGGAAATAGACTTTGCCATAGACCTTCTTCTGGATACTCAACCTATTTCTATTCCGCCATACAGAATGGCACCAGCATAACTCAAGGAACTGAAAGATTAGTTGAATGATCTCTTAGATAAGGGATTCATCAGACCCAGCATTTCCCCATGGGGTGAGCCAGTGTTATTCGTTCGCAAGAAAAGCAGTTCTCTCAAGATGTGTATTGATTACCGTCAACTCAACAAGGTCATGATCAAGAACAGATATCCTCTTCTTAGGATTGATGATCTATTTGACCAACTTCAGGGTGCCAGTTACTTCTCCAAGATAGACCTCAGATCAGGCTATCATCAGCTCAGAGTTAGAGAATGTGACATTCCAAAGAAAGATTTTCGTACTCGGTATGGTCACTTCAAATTTTTAGTCATATCATTTGGTCTTACCAATGCCCCTGCAGATTTTATGGATTTGATGAACCGTGTGTTGAAGCAGTACTTGGACATGTTTGTCATAGTATTTATAGATGATATTCTGGTCTATTCTCGCACAGAGCGTGATCATGCAAACCATCTCAGGATTGTTCTTCAGAATCTCAGGGATCACCAGTTATTCACTAAGTTCAGCAAGTGCAAATTTTGGCTAAGATCAATATCATTCCTTGGCCATATTGTTTCCGTTGATAGCATTAGAGTAGATCCTTAGAAAATTGAGGTAGTAAGAAACTGGCCCAGACCTGTATCTCCATCAGATATTAGGAGTTTCTTGGGTTTGGCTGGATATTACAGAGGTTTTTTGAGGGATTTTCTTCTATTGCATCTCCCATGTCCAGATTGAATCAGAAGAAGATTAAGTTTTAGTGGTCAGATTCATGTGGGAAGAGCTTTCAAGAGTTGAAGACTCAACTCACCTCAGCTCTAGTTCTAGCTATTCCAGATAGTTCAGACGGTTTTATAATCTATTGTGATGCATCCAGAGTGGGTTTAGGTTGTGTCCTCATGCAGCATGGTAAGTTCATAGCCTACTCCTCTAAACAGTTAAAGCTACATGAGAAGAATTATCGTACTCATGATCTTGAGTTAGCAGCGGTAGTTTTTGCCTTGAAGATTTGGAGGCATTATCTCTATGGAGTTCATGTAGATGTCTTCACAGACCATAAAAGCCTCCAGTATGTCTTTTCCCAGAAAGATCTCAATCTTCGCCAGAGAAGGTGGTTAGAGCTCTTCAAGGATTACGATATGAGTGTTCTTTATCATCCAGGCAAGGCCAATGTTGTGGCCGACGCTCTCAGTCGACTCTCCATGGATAGTATTTCTCACATTGAGGATATTAAGAAAATGATGGCTCAGGAGATCCATCAGCTTGCCAGACTAGGCGTTCGCTTAGTCGATTCTTCAGAGGGTGGTGTATTTATTCATAGTAGTTCAGAGTTATCTCTAGTTTCAGAGGTGAAAAAGAAACAAGACAGGGATCCTAGCCTTGTTTAGCTCAAAGAGTCAGTTCAGAATCAGAAAGTCGAGGTTTTCTCCCAAGGGGAGATGGCGTTCTTCGTTGTTAGGGTCGTCTATGTATTCCAGGTGTAGATGAATTGAGGCAGCAAATTCTTGCAGAAGCGCATGGTGCACAATACTCTATTCATCCAGGGGCCACTAAGATGTACCGTGACATATGGGAGATCTATTGGTGGAGTGGGATGAAGAGAGATGTTGCAGAGTTTGTGGCTAAGTGCTCTACATGTCAGCAGGTTAAGATAGAGCATCAGAAACCTAGTGGTTCCATCCAAGAGTTCACCATTCCTACTTGGAAGTGGGAAGAAGTTAACATGGACTTCGTGACGGGTTTGCCTAGAACTCGTCATCAGCATGATTCAGTCTGGGTCATTATAGATAGAATGACCAAGTTAGCTTATTTCCTTCCTGTTCATACTTCTTATTTCGCCGAGGATTATGCCAAACTCTATATCAGGAACTTAGTCAAGTTAGACGGTTTTCCACTATCTATCATCTCAGACAGAGGTACCCAGTTCATTTCTCACTTTTGGAAAGCATTCTAAAAGGGTATCGGTACCCAAGTCCATCTCAGCATATCATTTCATCCTCAGACAAATGGTCAAGCAGAGAGGACCATTCAAATACTTAAAGATATGCTAAGGGCGCGTGCAATTGACTTCAAGGAAAGTTGGGATGACCACTTGCCTTTGATTGAGTTTGCATACAACAATAGCTATCATTCTAGTATTCAGATGGCTTCATTTGAAGCTCTCTATCGTAGGAGATATAGATCTCCGATTGGTTGGTTCAAAGTTAGTGAGGCCTCAATCATAGGTCCTGACTTAGTATTCAATGCCTTAGAGAAAGTTCAGTTGATCAGCGAGAGACTCCAGGCTGCTCAGAGCCGATAGAAGTCCTATGCAGAGGTTCGTAAAAAGGATCTCGAGTTCTTGGTCAATGACTATGTCTATCTTAAGATATCTCCTATGAAGGGAGTGAAGAGGTTTGGCAAGAAAGGGAAACTCAGTCCCCGATATGTCGGTCCTTTCAGAACTCTTTGTTGCTTCGGCAAGGTAGCTTATGAGCTTGAGTTGCCTTCAGATCTAGCCTCAGTCCATCCAGTCTTCCATGTCTCTTTGCTAAAGAAGTGCATAGGTGACCCAATAGTTGTTGTCCCTATTCAGAGCATCAATATTCAGAACAGCCTCTCTTATGAAGAGATTCCAGTTGAAATCTTAGATTATCAGACTCGTAGATTGAGGAAAAAAGAAGTCTCTCTAGTCAGGGTTCTTTGGAGAAATCAGTCTCATGAAGGAGATACTTAGGAAGCAGAAGCAGATATGCGTACCAAGTATCCTTACCTCTTCCCCTCCAATTTAGATCAAGCTCAAGGTAACAGTTCTCCTTAAGCCTATTCAGTTTCACGTTTATGTTTCCAGTATAAACTTGGTACCTATTAACCGTTTCATACTCAGTCATGCATTCATGTGTCAGTTGTCCGTGCATCAGATATGAACGAGTTCAGTATGTTTAGCATGTCAGTCATGAGATCAAGTTTCAGTTCTTCATGTTCAGTTCAGGTTCTATTATCTTGTATCCCTTCTCAGTAAATTCTCATCCGAGGACGAATGTTCTCAAGGGGGAGATATTGTAATACCCCTCATGTTTCTAAGCTAGGAAGTGAATAAGTATTCCTACGTATGAAATCTCCTATCCTATGATTCATAATTGAGTACATGACTTACAATGAATGTCCTAGTGATAGGATAGCTTATGATGCATTAATCATGTTCATATGAGTCACTTATGGTAATACAAGCTAAGAGTTTTTGAATTCATCAAGTTTTAGTGTTCGATTGTGCAAGGGTCATCTTTGAACAAGTATAACTAAATGCTAATGTGGTATTTTGGCTGATTTAGACCCACCAAATTGTAGAGAATCGAATTAGAAACGATACCAATTTCACCTTAATCCAATACTCAAGTGAAAAATTATGCCTATTTTTGTGAGAGACAGTAAGGATAGGCGATTGGTTAGGTGCCGCCCAACCAAACATAGGCGATTGGTTAGGCGCCGCCCAACTTAGCTTAGGCAATCACTTGGGCGCTGCCTAAGTCAGTTCCAGGAGCCAAAAACACTCCGTTCTGAGTTATTTTAAGGGTAATTAAGTCTTTTAACACTCCTTACTCGTCCCTAAACTTAACCCTACGAAATATATAGCTTCTAAACATATTACAACCCTATTATCATCTCAAAGCTCATCATCCAAGAGAACTAAAAGAGAAAAACAACTAGGGTTGCGTAACTAAGCTTGAAGATCCAATTTCAAGGAAATTCCTCCATCAATCATCAAGAATCTTCCTTCTAAGGTATGAGTAAGTTGATTCATGGACTCCTTTCATCCATGAAGCTCAAGAACCATCTTCTAAATTTTGTATTATGATGTTTATGTTGTTGGTGGTTGATGTTCATGTGGTTGGAGTTTGATGATGCCTAAGATGGGATCTTTGTATGTTTACTGTGAGGATATGGTGGTATTTAATGTATAAATATGTGAAATTGATGGTTGAATATTTGTAATCTTGATGAATCCACCTATGCCCAAGATGTGCATGTAAGGTGTTTGTGAAAATACCTAAGGGAATAGAAATCATGCTTTTATGACATAATAAATCCTAAATGACTATTCCATGTTCTAAGTTTATGTTCAACGTGATCCCCATGCTATAGTCTTGAATTGAAGAAGCTGTACGAGATGCTCATGATATTATTGCGATATGGAATGACCATGTTATTGAAGCCATGCAAGTATATACATGTTGTGTGCATTCCCGATCATGTGATAGTTTGTTGAGAATCATTCTTATTATGAAAGCCTTACTTATGATATTGTGAATTGTGGACTCAAATCTTATGATCAAGTCATGTCATGTGTGTCAGTTTCCTCCTATCGAATCCTGGGGGTACTTGTACCCAAAAACTATATCTGTATGCCTAGAGCCATGTCATGTTTCACGATATCCAAACTCAAGCTATGATTCCATAGACTTCAGTCAGTCATGTGACTCAGGAAAACCTCATGATCTTAGTCAGTTGTCAGATATCAGTAACATTCCGCCAGTCAATGAAATTCATTAAGATTAAATCATGCACAATCATTTATTCATGTCCAGTCTCTCCAGATGGGAGTAGAGGTTAGCACCGAGTGAACCCAAGGATGAGAACTCACCCGCCAGTTCAGGGTGTGATTCTTAGTAGTCATCCTTGTGTTCTAGAATTACGTAGCCAACGTAGGTTAAGACATCTTAACCCGTCAGATTAGGGTTGATGAGGTGGCTTAACCCGTCAGTTTAGGGTTCCCACCGTTTTTATTGAGTACCCGCCAGATAAGGGTCACTTACAGGATATCCTTACCCATGGCATAGTATTGATACCCCTCCAGTTGGGGCAAAGATTGGACCCCAGCTTAGCCATAACAGCATACATGGGGCATGTCGGTTAAATACTACTTCCCACAGTTTTAGTATCAGTCTCGATAAAAGAACTTAGGGCGTTCTTTAGATTTTAGTATATACAGGACTGTCAGATACAGTCGTCTATGTTATCAGTTTCAGTATCAGTCATAATAGTTATCAGTAAACCATGTATTAGCTTACAGGTCATGCTATCACGTATTCACGGTCCCGGTTTCTATATATGTGTGTTTGCACTCCCACGTTCATAGTAGTCAGTCAGTGTTGTTCATGCATGAAACCCTTTATGTTCATCCTACCTTCCTCGTATACTTAGTACTCCAGTTGTACTGGCGCATTTGCGCTATGGTGCTTTCTTTCATATTACACCATAGGTTTCGAGACACGAGCTTTAACCTAGCAGTAGCGGTACCATTCTAGTCGCAGAGACACAGTGAGTCCTCATTGATTTGTGGACAATATGATTTGATACATTTATTTATTTCTTCACTTCAATTTTATGGAGTTAGTTGGAGACATGTTCCTTCAAATCCTTATTCAGATAGTTTAGAGGCTTTCAGATTTACGTTCAGACTTAGCTTTCAGATTGAGTTGTTTTGGGTATTTTCACCCACATGATTTTATTCAGTTGAACCTTATGGCCTTACAGTTCTATGTATTCCGTATTATTATATCATGATTTGAAGTATACAGGTACAAATAATCAGTCATGGGTTAGCTTGTGGTCCTTCGGGGTCATGAGCACCATGTAGCATTCCGGTTCAGCCAATCGGAGTGTTACATACTCCTCAAACCCCAAGACTTTGCTTGAGCTTTAAAAACATCATCCTGCAATCTTGTCAATTTATAGGCCTGCATTAATGTCTTAGGTGATTGTATCCTTACAGCCTTATTCAACTCTGGAGTCAACCCTCCCAAGTAACAACTAATTTGGTTTTCTATTGATAGTTTCACAGATGTCAACAACCTATCAAATTCAGCCTGATATTCCTACACACTACCTATTTGAGTTAATTTCTTGAGCGCTTCCATAGCATCCTCAAACCCTTCCCCAAATCTTTCATTCAAGGACAACATATACTCAGTCCAACTCAACTCTGTAGTTGAGTTCCTTGATCTCATATACGATCTGTGCCAAGCTATAGCTTCTCCTTCCATATGGATAGAAGCTATCTTAACCCTTTGCTCAAATGGAAATTTCATCCATAGAGAAGAACTGGTCAACCTTATATAGCCAAGTTCTTAATTCTAAGCCAGAGAATTTAGGAAAATCCAACCTAGAAAATCGAGTGAAGAAGTTACCATGATTATGATTGTCTCTTGACCTGTAATCATTATGCAAATCCATGGAGTAATCTCTTCCAGTAGAAAATTCTTCTCTTCCCCCTTCTTTTTCTCGGTTATTAACTGCTAGTCTCGCCAAGTTTTCCTTCAATTCCCCAATCTCCTTATCAACTTATGAATTCTTATTCATGATGCTGGTCATTCCCTCTATTAGTTGCTGAAGCTATTCTTGCATCTGTGAGATCTTATCCTCCATACCTTCATTCAACTTAATCCGATTAACCATCTATGGCCAAGGATCAGGATAGTTTTGATACCAATTGATGTACAATTGCTAATCGGCAATTGTGGGTCAGTTTTAGGAATTATCTTCAAAAAACTGATACGCTAGTCAGGGAAAATCCGAGAATGTAGCTAAGATGAGAAGAGAATTTGAGAGAGAGAACAAAGAAATTTTATTATTCAATTCATATTACAATCAGTACAATGGTTTATATAGCCAAAACTCTTAATTGGATAGTTGTAACCGCCTTAACTAACTTTGGGTAATTGTAACCGCCTTGACTCACTTTGGGACGTAGCTACAGTACCAACAACAGTAAAAACAGAATTTTAAACTACAACTATCATTTTAATAGTTTCAACTAATCAAATGTCAGCTCAGCTTAATTCTTGCTTTCTTCTCTTCTGTATACTCTCTATTGCATACTTGTAACAGATTGTTGATTTGATCGTGCTTGGACTCCAATCTGGATGTATGACTTTTACCAATGCAGAAACTCCTGTAACATGAGGGCAAGACATGGAAGTTCCAGACATAATGTTGAATGAGGTCTTTTGTGTATCGATATTAAGCGAAGTTGGTCCTACAGTTTCAGGCCAAGCTGCCAAGATTTTCACTCCAGGGCCAATAACATCAGGCTTTAATATCTGGGGAGCGATTGGATTTGGAACTCTTGAGCTAAATGTAACCACAATAGGGGATGGTTTCACCTTCACCACTCTTCCACCAAAGCTGACAATAACCGTCGGATTGTTTTTTGTTTTCACATATTCTCTTTATAACATCACCCGCCTTCCTCTCAACAGCCACCGTAGGTAATAAGTGGCTATCCACAACTAACTCCTCTCCTGTCTCCAGTGTATTGGCTAATATCATCCCTACCCCATTGGCTTCTTTCACTGCTAGTCCCTTCTCAACTCTATCATTAGCTCCCCTGTCACATAGCACTACTTTTCCACCAACCACGTTTGGATCAAGAGAACTACAAAAGCACAAATTGCTAGGTAAGTTTCCTCCTTGTTGGTAAACTAAGCTCAACAACTTATTTTTCATTTCTAGTTTCCCACTATACAATGACACGCCTTGAAGTTTTTGGCCATTACCAAGAGTAACAGTAGCTGGGAAATCTCTATCAAGAGTTGCAGCACCAACAGTAATGACCCATGGAGCCGTGTTCACAACTGTTGATTCCCAAGGACCAGCATTGCCAGCTGAACATGACACGAGAATTCCTTTCTTAATAGCAGTGAAAGCACCAAGAGCAATGGCGTCACTGTAATAATTTGTTGAATTATTAGACAATGACACAGATAACACATCAACACCATCCATAATAGCACGATCGAATGCAGCAAGAATATTTGACCCTGCACAAGTTTCGTTCCAATACACTTTATAGCTCGCTATACGGGCGTGTGGTGCCATCCCTCGAGCAGTCCCTTTGGCATAACCGAAAAGACTAGCATTTGCCACAATTGATCCTGCATGCAATACAAGTTCAGCTGAATCCAATATTTTTTACCCAAATTTATATATACATGTGAAAAATTACTCCATCCGTCCAATTTATGTAACTCGTCTGACATTTCGATAGTCAGCTAAATTTTTTTTTTGACCGAAATTCTTTTATTTCTTAGCTAAATTTTTCTTTGACCGAAATTCTTTTATTTCTTTGAAAATAGTTTTCAAACAAATTCTTTTATGTCTTTGAAAATAGTTTTCAAATATATAATTTTTATTTCAAAAAACGTAAATTTTATATATCCGAAGTAACAACACTTTATGACCAAACGAAGAAGCAAATGAGCTCGAGTGGTGTTTGGTCATTAATAAAAATTAGAGTTGTTTTTGAATTTTCATGAGTAATTTGGACTGAAAAAGTTGGTATCAAAGTTTATGTTGTTTAAAGTCATGGAAGTAGTATATATTTGGATTTATGTGATTAATTTATTAATTATGATAAAATTAGATTTAGATATCCACCAAAATATTATAAATATTGCTTAGATGAATAACAAACAAAAATTACAAAAATATAAAGAATTGAAACAAATAATTTCTGAAAAACGTAAAGAATTAAAAATACGGATAGAAAGACTACAATATAACATAGTTACCGGAGTTAGTAAAAACTCAATAAATGTACAAAAGAAAGAAATATCAAATTTAGAATCAACAATAGATAGTCTAGAATATATATATCAACATAACCTATGTACATTTAAATAAAATGAACAAAGAACAATTTATAATAGATGAAAAAACATATGAAAATTATGAAGGATTAAAAATAAAAATAGTATTCTCTAATTTAGGAAGAAGATATAGAAAATAGGTGAACATTTATATTTAATATTAGAAAAAGAAGAATTAAAATTAGAAGATAAGTTGGCAACCATGGTAAGAATAGAAAGAGAAAACGAAGAAATAGATAGGAAAAAAGAAATAGATAAAATAAAACAACAAACCACAGAAGAAATACGAAAAATAGAAGAAACTAAAAATAGTAGGATTGCTGAATTAGAAAAAGAACTACAAATGTTAAAAGATCTGTATGAAAAAAGACAGAAAGAAAAAGAAGAAAAAGATAAAGAACAAAAATTATTAAACGAGAT